>NW_015159746.1:439029-454109 GCF_001447785.1 Gekko japonicus
CTGCATGGCATTTAATCTGCAGATGCCAACACCCCTCCCCACAACGGACACCCTGTGGGGTAGGTGGGCCTAAGAGAGCTCTTTCGAGAACTGCTCTTTCAGAACGGCTCTGACAGAACCATGGCTTGCCCAAGGTCATCCAGCAGCTGCGAGTGGAGGAGTGGGGAATCAATCCTGGTCCTCCCAGATGTCCGCACACTTAACCACGACACCAAACTGGCTCACTTACCCAAAGGTTGGAGCCAGCGGCATGTTTGCACAGGGCACCTGGAGCAGCACAGGGACTGGAAGGAGGCCTAATCTCAGACACTCCCCCCCCCCTCACATACTGGTGCCGTTCTAATACAATCCAGGGACTCCCCCGAGAGATGCCAGTCTCAAGGTGGGGCCTGAGGATCCCAAGGACTTACAGCTCGTCTCCAGATTACGAAGATCAGTTCCCCTGGAGAAAATGGCTGCTTTGGAGGGTGGACTCTACGGCATTCTACCCCACTGTAGTGCCTCCCCTTCCCAGGCACGCCCCCAAATCTCCAGGAGTTCCCCAGCCTGGAGCTGGCAACCCCCACACCCCTGCTGGTGGCTGGAGTGTGTGTGGGGGGGTGGTCCTGGCACCCCTCGTTCATTCAGCGGCATATTGTTCTAGGTTAACAAAATGACTAAAGCCTGCCGCAGCTACTGGCTTTCCTAGAAGGCTGCTTGAAGCAGGGAGTGAGGGGTGGGTGAGTCAAAACGGTGAGTCTGCTCCACCCAAAACTGCTTGGTGACAGATTCTCTTGCCCCAGATAGTTTCTGGGTTGGCATGAAAAGAGCCACCTAAAGCCCCTCCAGAGAACTGCGTTTGGCGAAGAAGCTTTCCGTAGCTGCTAGGGTTGCCAGGTTGAGGTTCCCCTGGTTACTGGGGTGGGGTGGTGGGGTAGGGTTGCTAGATCCAGGTCGGGAAACTCCCGGAGGTTTGAAGGAGGGGGTCCTGGCAAGGACAGGGACCTCAGTGGGGTACGGTGCCATAGAATCCTCCCTCCAGTTTGTGGAGAGCCAGTTTGGTGTAGTGGTTAAGTGCGCTGACTCTAATCTGGGAGAACTGGGTTTAATTCCCCACTCCTCCACTTGCACCTGGCTGGATGACCTTGGGCAAGCCATACTTCTGATAAGAGCTGTTCTTGAAAAAAAGAGCAGTTTCTGTCAGAGCTCTCTCAGCCCCACCTACCTCACAGGGTGTCTGTTGTGGGGAGGGGAAGGGAAAGGAGTCTGTAAGCCGCTCTGAGACTCCTTTGTGTAGTGAAGGAAGGGGTGCAAATCCAATCTCCTTCTCCTCCTCCTCTTCTTCTTCTTCCAAAGCATCCATTTTCTCCAGGGGAACTGATCTCTGCAGTTTGGAGATTAGTTGTGATTTTGAGAAGAAGAAGAGGGGCAGGAAGAGGAAGAGGAGGAGGAAGAAGAAGAGATTGGATTTATACCCCATCCTTCAGTACCCAAAGGAGTTTCAGAGCAGCTTACAATCTCCTTTCCCTTCCCCTCCCCACAACAGACACCCTGTGAGCAGTGTTCCCTCTAAGCTGAGTTAGTTAGTTAGCTCACAGTTTTTTAGACTCTGGCTCACACATTTTTGTCTTGGCTCAGGAAGGATAGGGCTCCAGAGCAAACTACTTTATGCAGTAGCCAAATCGCTCACTCACAACTTTAATGCCAGAAGCTCACAAAGTAGAGATTTTGCTCACAAGACTCCGCAGCTTAGAGGGACCATTGCCTGTGAGGTCGGTGGGGCTGAGAGAGCTCTTTCGAGGATTGCCCTTGACAGAACAGCTCTGAAAGATCTTGTAACTGACCCAAGGTCACACCAGCAGCCGCATGTAGAGGAGTGGGGAATCAAACCCAGTTCTCCCAGATTAGAGTCTGCGCTCCTAACCACTACACCGAACTGGGAGCTCCTCAGGTCCCACCTGGAGGCTGGCATTCCTAGGTGCTGCTCTTTGAGCAACCCTATTTCCAATCCCCCCCGTAACATGTCACATTTCCCATTTTTGAACAGTGCTTTCCATTCCTAATGGAAGCTTACAAAATATAAGTTTACAAAGTATAAAGGCTTACAAGTGCAGGGCTCTTTTTGTAGAAAAAGCCCAGCAGGAACTCATTAGCATAATAGGCCACACCCAACAGCAGGAACTCATTAGCATATTGGGCCACACCCATGGCAGCACAGCTCATTAGCACATTAGGCCACACCCCCATGTTACCAGAAGTGTGGTCATCCAGCCACACCCACCTTTTGCTTCTCATTCTGTTTACCTTGTTTGTTGTCCAAACCCAGGGCTTTTTTATAGCAGGAACTCCTTTGCATGTTAGGCCACACACCCCTAATGTAGCAAATCCTAATGAGCCAGCCGGAACTCCATTCCTGTGCGTTCCTGCCCAAAAATAGCCCTGCAAGTAACCACTGGCGGTGGGGGGGGGGAATATCCAGGTATATCCAGGGCCAATACATCCCCAAAGTTTTCCCCGTGACTTCCAAGGAAGCCTACACTTTTCAGGGAAGTGCAAAACCATTACATTTGACAAACCTGGCAATGAACACAGAACAGCATAGTTACGACTATCTAAAGCAGGGGTGGCCAAACTGTGACTCAGGAGCCTCATGCGGCTCTTTCACACATATTCTGCGGCTCCTGGCAGGGCAGCTGGGGTAGCAAACGGGACGCAGACTTTACTCCCTCCCCTTCCCTCCCTCCCATCTATTTGCTTTCTTTGTTTCTCTCTCTCTCTCTCTTTCTTTCCACCTCTTTCATTCTTTCTTTCCATCTCTCTCTCTTGCTTTTTCTCTCTCCCTCAGACAAATCAATATCATTAGCAAACAAATAAATATCATTAATCAACATCTGTTTCTACCCCTTCTTCTTTTTTATTTTCGGCAGTCTCATTTAATGCTAATCAAAAGCAAAGTTGCATACTTTAAAAAAACAAAAACGTGTGTGTCATATCTGTTCCTGCCTTGCAGCTCTCAAACCTCTGACGTTTGTTCTATGTGGCTCTTACGCTGAGCAAGTTGGGCCACCCCTGATCTAAACTAAGCGGCAGAAATAATTTCCCAGCTTGATGATCTCCCTCGGCAAAATACTTTGCACAGCTTGAAAGCTCACCTTGGAAGAAGCTCTTGACTCTAAGGTAACTGACGCTGAGACGCAAGACGGAGAGCTTGTCCAGCTTGGAGATGATGTCTGGTGGGAAAGGCAGGAGGCTGGCCAGGTGATCTAATTCAGCATTCAGGCGGTCTCTGTGTCTCTTGGAAGGATTGGACTTCCCACTTCCAAGTGCGGGCCTCCTGTTTGTGGGGAAAACGTGTTACAGAGCCCCGATTCTTACACCTGCACACACAGGCAAGGACAGTTTTCACTGCCTGCACTCAAACACAGAAAGAACCACTGCATCCTCCATTGATAAGACTTCAGCACTGACCAACACAATAGACACTGCAGTGTTTTGCACATGGAGTTGGGTTGCCAGGTCCCCCCTGACCATCGATGGGGGATGGGGAGGGGAGGGTCCCCAGCTCCAGGACTCCTGGGATGGAGTCCGCCCTCCAAAGCAGCCATTTTCCTCAGGGGAAATAACCTCTGTAGTCTGGAGATGAGCTGTCATTCCAGGGGATCTCCAGGTCCCACCTGGAGGCTGGCATCCCTAACATGGAGACATGCTTCTCTAGTTTCCCTATTGCTGCTACCCCGACATCACAGAGCATCTATGGGGCTTTCACATAGCAGGTTTCCTCATATTTTCCCTGCACCAGTCCCTGCACAACCCTGCACAACCCAGGGCTGTTCTGGCTGTTTTTAAAATTTGCAATCTAATACTGTTGGAACAATCTACGTATCGGGTTCTCCGAATTCCCAGCTTTTCTTTTTCTTTCTAAAGTCTCTAGCCCTTTTCATTGTATAGCTACAAAGGAAAGACATATCTACAAGGAAAGGCATAGCTACAAGGAAAGACATATCTACAACAAAAGGGACTACAGACCTACTTTTTTATACGAATACTGGGGATTTGTGGGCACTCAATGAAACTGCTGAGCAGTCGGGTTAGAATGGATAAAAGGAAGTACTTCTTCCCCCAAAGAGTGATTCACACATGGAACTGACTACCACAGGAGGTGGCGGCAGCTACAAGCATGGATGGCTTCAAAAGGGAATTGGATAAACATATGGAGCAGATGTCCATCAGTGGCTATTAGCCACAAGGTATAGATAGGAACTCTCAGTCTGGGGCAAGTGATGCTCTGTATTCGTGGTGCCTGGGGGGGGCAACAGTAGGAGGGCTTCTAGTGCCCTGGCCCCACCGCTGGACCTTCTGATGGCACCTGGTACTTTTGGCCACCGTGTGACAGAGTGTTGGACTGGATGGGCCACTGGCCTGATCCAACATTGGCTTCTCTTATGTTCTTACGTTCTTATCTTCTTATGTTCAGAGAACTTGATACACAGATTTTTATAATGATATTCACTGGAATAAAATCAAAAATTTGCCTGGCAGCCAAGGGCAGGGAAAATGGCTGCTGTGTGGGCGGGACTGGGAAAATCTGAACGCTCATGCCTACCTGGCAGCTATCCTGGTTTGGCTGTGACTTTTCTAAAACTTCACAGAGAAGCAGGTTTGGGAAGCATCAAAGAAAAGCCAGAGGGAAATCCAAGAGATGCATGAATACACTGTGATGCTCTGGGGGAAATGGGACCCACCCATATTTCCCAACAGCACTGAACCCAGGGCAAGTAACCCAGGTGGAAAAGGTCAGACACCCAGTCAGAAAAAAAGTGAACTAGTCGCGTTCCATGTGCCTTGGAATTTAGTCATGCCGGCCACATGACCATGGAGACGTCTTCAGACCTACCTCAGACCTACCTCATGGCTCTTCGGCTTGGAAACGGAGATGAGCATCACCCCCTAGAGTCAGATTCGACTGGCTTTCGAGCAAGGGAAACCTTTACCTTTACCTTAGTTGCAGGAACAAAATTCACTCCATTCGACAAAGCTGCAATTAACTCACAGAAAGGAACGCCTATGTGAAAATGTTACACAACGTTCTAGGACGTAAATATACTTTATTTGAGATGATCAGCCAAACTGTTTTTATATACTATGTCAATCAAGGGTGTCGAATTCAAACAGGTTGGAGGACCATTGAAGGGGGGAAAAAGCAGCTATTCTCTTTGCCTGTCTTTTTTCCCTTCCAGGGCCAATGGTACAAAGGCGGGGAGGAGCTCTGGGTAGGAAAATATCTGGAGATTTTGGGGGTAGAGCCTGAGGAGGGTGGAATTTGGGAAGGGGAGGAACTTCAGTGGGGCATAATGCCATACAGTCCACCTTCCAATGTGGCCATTTTCTCCAGGAGAACTGATCTCTGTCGGCTGGAGATCAGTTGCGATCCCAGGAGATCTCCAGTCACCACCTGGAGATTGGCAATCTTAGGAGGAGGGGTCAGTTTGGATCAATGAAACCACACCAGAGAGAAGGATTAAATGTCCCCTCCCCCTGCACCATGGCCCCGGTTTGAGAGGGGGTCCCTCACAGTTATTACTGCCCTTTAACAACCTTCCAGCTATCGTAACTCATTTGGTCCTGATTTGAACCCCAAAATCTTTATGTTAGAGTAGGCAGACCATTGGCGGTAACACTGTGGCTATTAGCCACAAGGTATAGAGGGAACATTCTGCCTGGGGCAGTGATGCTCTGTATTCTTGGTGCTTTGTGGATGCAACCATGGGAGGGCTTCTGGAGTTCTGGCCCCACTGGTGGACCTCCCAATGGCACCTGGGTTTTGGCTACTGTGTGACACAGAGTGTTGGACTGGATGGGCCACTGGCCAGATCCAACATGGCTTCTCTTATGTTCTTATGTTTATTTTTTAAATAAAGGTGGCTACACACGTCTCTTGAAAGAAGTAGAAAATGAGAACAGTATAAAGAAAATTTATGCTATAAACCTGTTGTTTTTGTACCAGTTTAACAGCCATGACACTACCCAAAGAATCCTGGGAATTGTAGTTTGCTGCGGATCTATGGGAAAAATCTGTAGCCCTGCAAAGCAAACAACTCTCAGTCTTCCCTAGGAAGAAGGAGCATTTGAATTTGTAATATTGGTGTGCCCAAGAGGATAAACTTGTTTGTTCTATGTGTTTTGGATAGTACACAAAACACATAGAACAAACAAGTTTATCCTCTTGGGCACCAAATTTCCACCAAAGACATGTACCATTATAGTAGAAGACAGGCTTGCCAAATCCAAGTTGGGAATTTCATGGAGATTTGAGGGTATAAACTATGCAGGGTGTAGTTTGGGGAGGGGAGGGGCCTCAGCATGGTCCATTGCAGCAGGAACTCATGCCCAACAGCCCACCCTCCAAAGAAGCCATTTTCTTCAGGGGAATTGATCTCTAGTCCGGAGAGGAGTTGTAATTCTGGAAGATCTTCAGGCCTTATGTGAAGGCTGACATACTGGAGACCACCATTTAAAACAAAGGGGAGCATTTGTTCCGCAACAAATATTATACCAATCAAGGAGGAGCAGATAGAGTTTTAGACTTAGATCAGGGAGAGACGTGGATTCAGATCCTCCTCAACAATGAAGCTCACTGGTTGACTTAAGTTACTATTTCTTAACCTAACCTACCTCATGGCTATTGTCAGGATAAGGTCAGATAAATAAATTGTCAGAAAAAGAAACTGATAAATACTTAACTGTTTCTGAACGGGTTTCCGTCTTTTCCTCCCAGCATATAGACAGTCTCCTGGTGGAATCATTGTCCAGGCATGGAAGCTGAAAAGCATATCCCATGAAATGCAATTAAAGTCAACATTCTTCCTAAGTTGTGACACTTAAAGAGCTGTGCGATGTGGGGTCTCTCAGTTACTAATACAACAAGAGCTGTGATGCGATTTCCAAGTTTAATAATGTACAGATATTTATAGCTATATGTAATGTAAATTGTTAAATCGGTATAAATGCATAATTTGTTTTTTTTTCAGGGATGCCTAAATGGTGAACCACTGACCCTCCAAATGGTGGACCTTACCCTCCAAATCAACTTTTTCCTGGCCTTTGGTGATTTCACTGAATTTCACACAAAACAGGATAAAATTCTCCCTCACAAAGTTTAAATCCTTAAGAAAACCAAAAATGTTTTCAAGCTGTAGAAATAAAGATACACAACATTTAAAAATCACATTTCTCTTTTGGGTTGTTTATATAACATGTATATGGTATAAAAATGGCCACATCGGTATGCAGTGCTATGTTGTAACTGGGCAACCTGTAATCATAAGATGGCAACAAGCCAGTCTGGTGTAGTGGCTAAATGTGCGGACTCTAATCTGGGAGAACCAGGTTTGATTCCCCACTCCTCCACTTGCAGCTTCTGGATGACCTTGGGCAAGCCATAGTTCTGTCAGAGCTGTTCTTGAAAGAGCAGTTCTCTCAGAGCTCTCTCAGCCCCACCTTTTGTTGTGGGGAGGGGAAGGAGTTTGTAAGCCGCTCTGAGACTGCGAGTGAAGGGCGGGGTAGAATAATAATAATAATAATAAGATATTGGATTTATACCCCGACCTTCACTACCCAAGGGAGTCTCTTCTTCTCTCTCCTTCCAGACTCTGTGGCACTGGGCCCACTGAAGTCCCTCCCCAAACCTTGCCCTCCTAAGGCTCCACCCTCAAAGTCTTCAGGTTTTTCCCCAGCCCACATCTGGCAACTCTGCTGATCACCCTTGGTTTGTTTCATTACCTCCGCACCACCACCACCACCCCGCAAGTATCTCAGGGTAGCATGCATGAGACTGCCACATTTCAGCCTTACGGAAATCTCAGGAGGCGAGAGAAACTCGGAGGGAATGATTTACACAAGGCCACATCATAAACGTTTATGGCCGAGCGGCCGCACCACTCCAAGTCTCCCTGGTGCAGAAGCATTCACTACTGAGGTGTACAGCAGGTGGAGGTGGTTGCCAGCTCCAAGCTGGGGAATATCTAGAGATCTCTGTAGTCTGGTGGACAATTATAATTCTGGGAGAAGTCCAGGACCCACCTGGAGGTTGGCAACCCTAGGTGGAGGAACACACAACTCCACAAAGGTAAAGGTTTCCCTTGCTCGAAAGCTAGCTGAATCCGACTTTAGGGGTCGGTGCTGAAGAGCCAGCGCTGTCCGAAGATGTTTCCACGGTCATGTGACTGGCATGACTAAACGCCGAGGCACGCGGAACACCCTGTTACCTTCCAACCAAAGCGGTATCTATTTATCTACTCACAATTTCTTGCTTTCGAACTGCTAGGCTGGCAGGAGCTGGGGCCAGAGACGGGAGCTCAATCCATCACGCGGCACTCAGGTCTCAAACTGCCGAGCTACAGACCTTCTGGTCTTCAGCTCAGCGTCTTAACCTCTAAGCCACCGCAGCCCCTCACACTACTCCACAGCAGGTAGGAAACTACATTTTCCCAGGTCCTAAGAGGCAAGCCAAGGCTGCAAGTCCATTCTCATGATATATGGCTTATCTGTATCATTTCAGAAAGAAAACTATGACTTTTTTCTTTAATGAATCATCGTAAGAGCCAAGAGATGTTCAGAGGTGGTTTGCCATGGCCTGCCTCTGCATAGTGACCCTGGTATTCCTTGGTGGGCTCCCATCCCAATACTGACCTGGGCTACTCTGCTTAGCTTCTGAGATCCACAAGATAGGGCTATCCAGGTAAGGGAAAGATTATATTCTGCTGTGGAGTATATATAAATATATAGGCAAGGCGGAGGAGAACTTAAGGGACCGCCTTCCCTCATATGCTCCCCCGCGAGCACTTCGGTCTGGGACGCAGCATCTCCTGGCAATGCCAGGTCCCAGAGAGGCCAGGCTGGCCGCAACCAGGGCCAGGGCTTTCTCGGTGGCGGCTCCTACCTGGTGGAATGAGCTCCCGGTGGAGATCCGGGCCCTGCGGGACCTTGTACAGTTCCGCAGGGCCTGTAAGACGGAGCTCTTTCACCAGGCGTATGAGTAGGAGCCGCCACTACCATCACTATTGTCCATCTTAACCTGGCCCTGGAAGAGGGAACATCAGTGGTTCCCGGAGCAGATGATGCTGAGGAACAAAGTAGTGGAAATAGAGCAGTGAAATACGCCATCTTGAGAAATAACATCTAGAGCACTTTATTTAGTAATTGGTTAATGTGATTTTATTTGTATTGTAGTGATCTTAAATGATTTTAAATATGTTTTTATATTGGCGCATGCCTCTTTGTAAGCCGCCCTGAGCCCGCGCTGCGGGGAGGGCGGGGTATAAATTGAATAAAATAAATAAAATAATAAATTAACATATGAGCTGCGATTCAGTTCAGACAGACAGCAGCTTCCTACTGAGCCAACGTATCAAGATCAATACTGTCTACTCAGACTGGCAGCCGCTCCTCAGGGTCTCAGACAGAGGGCTTTCACATCGCCTACTATCTCACCCTTTTGATTAGAGATGTCGGGGATTGAACCCGGACCCTTCTACTGATGAGCCATGGCTCCTTCCCTAGCAATGAAGAGGTATGAAATGGATGGCTCCCTTCCTCCTCTAAATTAAAGTCAAATCCAGCAGTTCCGATTCATTTTTTACCTGAAATCACACCATTATTGGCTGTTAACCTCCAGGCGTCATCCATAAGAGCACCGATAATCTCAAGTGGTATCAGCTCGTGATCCAGTGGAGCTCCTCACCAGAGCAAGAGGTGTTATGTTCCTTTGAGGGCACCATGATTATAAAACCTGAAACAGCTGTGGCAGCACCCCAGACATGGTAAGGTGAGTGGCGGAAGAACACCCCCCCACACACACACACTTTTATCAACAAGAAGTGCCAAGGTCTGTATCTCATCTCATCACCTGTTACTCGCAATGCTTGAACCGGCCACCTTTCAAGATGTCTTTTCCTGAATAGCTGGTTGCTACGCTACGTATAATGATGTCGTGATCTATTATGATGCAACAACTCCCTTAGCCAACAGCGGCTCAACCAGCAGCCATTTTAAGGGACTGCAACATGGAAGCAGGTAAGGAGTAAGCCTCCGCTGAAGGAACAGTCTACGCCACATCTCCTGCATCTCCACCTCCATTCACCTGCAGGCCTTAGAAGTTGGGGACAGGAAAATGTAATGGTCTTGCAGCTCCTACGTAGAGCCTAGGCCTTTGGGCCACCGATGAGGGCAGAAGTTCAGCAGCTCTGAATGAAGAAAAGACTCAGCAGGGAAGATGGTGGCTCTACACAGTTATGCTGAAAGAAACAAATGGTTGTGTGTGTGGGGGGGGGGTGCTGTGGCTTAACGGCAGAGCATCTGCTTAGCATGCAGAAGGTCGCAGGTTCGATCTCCGGCATCTCCAATTGAAATGATCAAGTAGGCGGTCCCAGGTTCAGTCCCCAGCATCTCCCGTTAAAGGATTTGTCCGTAGGTGATACGAAAGACCTCTGGCCCGAGACCCTGGAGAGGTGCTGCCAGTCTGTGTAGACAATACTGACTTTGATGGACCGAGGGGCTGATTCATTATAAGGTAGCTTCATGTGCTCATGAGAAAGACTCCATCTGAGATTCCGGAGAGCCCCTCCCAGCCTGCATGGACAATACTGACCTTGATGGTCTGGTTCAGTAGAAGCCAGTGTTCGATGTTCAATGTCTGTCTCTACTCATTTTATAATCTGACAAGGCTTAACAAACTCAGGAGTTTATCAAGGCGCTTGGCTCCTTTTCTGCCGATAGGAATTAATTTACAATAAAGTGCCACATAAATATCACTGTATCAATTAAAAAGAAAGCCGCACACTCCCACAGAAACCCCTCAAAAACGGAATGGTCCTACTTATAAAGAAACTGTAAGTCAAATAATATCGCTCTTGTTCACGTTTCTTGCATAATGCTTTCTTTTCATCATCTGGTTTCCAAAATACAATTCAAACAGCACCAGACTGCCTTGCAAGCTTGCTGTGTCACTAAAGCTACACTTGGGTAGGAAGGGGGTCTAACTGATGGTGGTTTGTACATTTAAATATTTTGCAGCGTCCTGTACAGAGGCAGGTGGGTAGCAATGTTCCCTCTAAGCTGAGTTATTGTGAGCTAGCTCCTTGCATACTGCTTTCTTTTCATCATCTGCTTTCCAAAATACAATTCAAACAGCTCTTTACCAGACTGCCTTGCAAGCTTGCTGTGCCACTAAAGCTACACTTGGGTAGGAAGGGGAGCTAACTGGTTTGTACATTTAAATATTTTGCAGCGTCCTGTACAGAGGCAGGTGGGTAGCTGTGTTGGTCTGAAGCAACAGAACAAAGTTGGAGTCCAGTGGCACCTTTTAAGACCAACGAAGTTTAAAGAACAAAGAAGTGTGCATGCGCATGAAAGCTTATGCCCAGAATTAAACTGTGTTGGTCTTACGGGTCCCACTGGATCCAAACTTTGTTCCACAAAGAGCCGTCATGTACCTATGCACGTTTATGAGACAATTCCACGGCGACAACATCGCTTTATTTATTTAAAACATTTATCAGCCGCCTTTCTTCCTTGTGGAACTCAAATTAAAATAGAAATAAAACATTATTTTAAAAAACACACTTCTAAAACCCATAAACGTCACAGACTAAAAACTCCAATTCGGGACTGCCAATAGACTAAAAACTCCAATTCGGGACTGCTAAATCCATCAAGACGCAGTCCTAAATAAAACCTTCAGCCTCCTAGAGATCCACAATGACGGAACCGGGGGCACCTCTGGGGGAGGGGGGGGATTGTTCCATAACTGTCACTTAATTCTCATTTGTCCATTGAAACCACAAAACAGTGAACATTTGCACTAAAACACTGGTCATTCTTTACATTGCATTTACATTTACGCTAGTCTGAAAGTAAGGCTACAAAAGTTACTAGTCCATTTGTGGTACCCTGACATCCAGACCACCGCCCTTCAGATGTTTGATTTCTCTCTGGTTATATCTTTGGAAAACTACATAGGCATCATGTCTGCCACTTCACCACCTGTAACGCATACTCACAAACAGGGATCTGCATGCACACACACGCACGCACACACGCACACACAAAAACCCATACCAGGCGAATCCTTTTTTTATTTTAAATGCCCTTTTCTTGGAAATGTCTATGCAACATTTGCCCTAATGACTTACAAAAAGAGAGACCAATAATCATACCCCACACGATTACATCACTTGCAAGAATTGTTAAGACTGGGAAATAAAGAGGTCTTCTGTCCGGCAGAATGGTGCAGCGGGAAGTGTATGTAGCCTCCTTCTACCGTGGCTCACAGGCATGCCTCAACTTTGTTCTGAAAAGGCTATTTGCAGGGAGGAATTGTTCCATCAGTCTATTTTGAACTAGCTTCTGATCTCTCTAAAAACCCACCCTCAAATTTCTCCTGACCCGTAGTGCTCTAGACCTACTGTTCAACAGAGCTTGCACTGTCCAACTTACTCATGGAGGAACCTCCTGTTGCTGCCAGATAACCTCTGAATGAGCAGCTAAACTGCTAAAATCCGGAGGGCTAGGAGAATGACCGACAAGACTTTTTGAGAACTGATTCTGCAAGGATACATGACACCACTCCTGTTCCTGAGACGCCTGGCAGTTGGGATTGGCTGTACGGTCAAGCACTCAATTGTTTCCTCCTGAATTCTTACATGCTAGCAAGTAGCTTCTTTTGTGCAACAGAGCAGGAGTTTTAAAACTATGTTCCTAGGATCTGTGGGGGGTTCTCAGAAACTGATGGGTGGGGGGTGGGGAAAAAAGTCCTTTGTTGAGAAACTCAGCACCACCCCAGAAAGCAGCTTGATTACCACTGCCAATCGTTCCCAATAGTCGGTCCTGGAGAAACAGCGTACCCTTGAACGTGACAAGTTTCATTACTCCTGGCTTGCGTCCCACAGGATCTGAGAACGCAACGGCCGTATGTGGCCCCAGAAGCCTCTACACTATACGAGGGTTCCATGGCAGATATGCAGGTGTAGACTGATCAAAGTGGGATTAGTTCTTGCTGCCGTCAAGTCACGGCTGACTTATGGCAACCCCTTATGGGGTTTTCAAGGCAAGAGGCGTTCAGAGGTGGTTGGCCACTGCCCGCCTCCATGTCACGGCCCTGGTATTCCTCTGTGGTCTCCCATCCAATTCCTAGCCACGGCTGACCATGCTTCGCTTCCGAAGTCTGATGAGATCAGAGCCAAAGTGGAATAGGATATTTTAAATTCAGTCAAAGATGGGGGGAAATACTCTTTTACACTTGCTGTTTTTAAAAAAATGTTTATGGCTAAAGGCTTGAGTAGCAGCATTATGAACTGTTTAATTTGTTTTAATTGCATGCCAGCTAGTCGTCCCCTACAAAGCTGCCTGCTCTACTGTTGACCACGCTGTTGGAAAACAAACACTTTTCTACTACGCATCTGACTCATAAAGAGGCAAGACAATTTGCCAATGGATAAACTATTTGCCTGCAACATTTAGGCGAAATAAATCTTCACTAAATAGCTACACACTGAAGTATATACTGTATTTACCTAGAGAAAGACTATTTTTTTTCTATGAACATTGCCAAGAAAAAAAAGGGGGGGGGGACATCTTACTTTCACGTACAAGTTACAAGTATTTACAATAATATTGTGTGTGTGTGTGTCTATAAAACTTTTAGGAGGGTCATCTTACATTCAGGGTTATCTTCCTCTCGGGTAATTTTAGTGAGCTAACAGCATAAAAGCAAGCGAATTGGTCGTCTGACTTACAATCACAGCCACACAGATTTGATCATTTTCGAAAAAGTGTCACTCTTGCAGATGCAGAGAGAGAGAGAGAGAGAGAAAACAGCTGAATTCCAGAGAAGAAACGTTAATTTTTCTTAAGAGTCTCTTTAAAAGCAGAACCATTCTATTTTCTGGGGTTTCGGCAGAAATATCTGGGCTGCTTTTTTAACTTACACACTGTATTCTTGGCACTGCCCAAGTATAGCATGCTTATATGTAGAAGTGCCACGGAAGTAGTTTAAGAATTATTTCCAAGTAACGTATTTAAAGTTCAATTCTACAGAGATCCATTCAACTAATTTAGCCACAGTTCATGCTTCTGTCCAACTGTTGCATAAATCTCCCTTGTGACTGTATGGCCACAATGCTATGACACTTACTTAGGAGTAAATTTGGCAAAATTCAGAGGGATTTACTTCTCTCTGCAATTACTCGGGTATAAATTCATTTAAAAAATGTTTTTCCTCCCTTACCTGCAGCTGAAGAGGACTTAAAGTAGGTTTATTAGCATTAACATTTTTTAAATGAACCAATGTTTTTTTCCACAGTCTGTTTTCTCTTGAAATTCATCAAAATCACATTCTACCACTTCATAAAACCATGCAAATATTGGGGAGTATATCGCTGCGGTAAGATGCACGAAAGAGTCCACAAGGAGCATTTCATATTGTTGTAGAGAAAGAGAGAGAGAAGATGCAATAAAAAGTACTTCCTTTTTCTTTAAAAAAAAAAAGGTCTACGTAAACTCTAAACAAACAGTGGAAGCCACCAGTGGTTTATTTCTAGACAGAGAAGTTCCGGGTACACTGTTCTGTATCCTCACGGCGCGGATCCTAAACTCCGGATGGCTGAACGGTACAAACCGGGGGGAAAGAAAATAATTTTGCATTCTATCATCATATCCCTCTTCGAGCCTTAAAATCAGTTCTGGGGAAATGTCCAAAAAGGGGGTGGAAAGTAATGAACAAGCAAGTGTTATTTGTTGAGATGGGACTTACTCACAAGAAAGCACCCGGAGGATCGCACTGTGACTTTCTGAACTTTCCGAACTATTCTCAGAGAGACCCGCATTTATGTCTCTCCAGCGCCGCATTTACAAACACTGATCAAAAACCGGTTCCCGGCAGAGCAAGGTTAAATCTTAGCAAAGTTTTGGAAGTCCTTGGAAAGCCCCCCCAATCTGGGGGGGGGGGAGAAAAAACATTACTCAGAGGAAATCTGATCGACTGCAATGGGTATTCTTAGACTGCAGCTTTTGCGCGGGGGGGGTGCGAATTGTCCCGGGCGACCCCC
>NW_015159746.1:454891-458927 GCF_001447785.1 Gekko japonicus
AGGGGACGCTAGGGGGCGCGAGAGAGAGAGAGAGAAAGAGGGGGGGGGAGCCGGCCTCGAGTCGTCGGAGGTCCTCATCATGAAACGACCGGGGTGCGAATCCGGCGCAGCAGGGCTGGCTCGGAAGCCAGGAGGAGCCCCGCTCCGATGGTGCGGTTGGACATTGGCTTCTGCAGCGTTCCCTCTAAGCTGAATTAGCGTGAGCTCACCGTTTTTTAGCCTCTAGCTCACACATTGTTTGCCTTAGCCCAGGAGGGGATGGCTCCAGAGCAAACTGATTTAAAAACATAAGAGAAGCCAATGTTGGATCAGGCCAGTGGCCCATCTAGTCCAACATACTGTCACACAGTGGCCAGAAATACCAGTGCCATCAGGAGGTCCACCAGTGGGGCCAGGACACTAGAAGCCCTCCCACTGTTGCCCCCCCCCCCCAAGCACCAAGAATACAGAGCATCTCTTGCCTCAGACTGAGAGTTCCTATCTGTACCTTGTGGCTAATAGCCACTGATGCATCTCTGCTCCATATGTTTATCCAGTTCCCTCTTGAAGCTGTCCATGCTTGTAGCCGCCACCACCTCCTATGGCAGTCAATTCCATTTATAGCAGTAGCCAAATGGCTCGCTCACAACTTTAATGCCAGGAGCTCCCAAAGCAGAATTTTTGCTCACAGGACTCCACAGCTTAGAGGGAGCATTGCTTCTGAGTCAGCAGCCAGCAGGGGCTGCCATGGAGTGAGGGGGGGAGGGCTGGTGTTCACGTTCGGGTTGCCAACCTCCAGGTGGTAAGTGACCAAAAAAACAACCGTGATATTATGCAATCCGTCCAACAATTATTATCAAGCATTTATATGATGGTACAAATTACAAAACGCATTCCCATGCAAAACATACAGTGTCGTCTAAACTGTCCATGCTCCAAAGTGCCTTTGAATCAAATAGCTCAGAGTAGCTTAACACAGTCCTTCTTTGACGCCGAGGTAAATTATTCCAAATATCTGATCGACTGTCATGACTCCCGGGGCTCCAACGGGCCAGCTCCCCACCTGTGTTTGGGCCTTTATCAAGGGACCGCAGCAGTCACTTTAAACGGTATAAACATACGTTTCAAAATGTATATTTTGTATTGGAATGTGTTTTGTCATTTGTAAGGTTAAAGGTAAAGGTTTCCCTTGCTCGAAAGCTAGTTGAATCCGACTCTAGGGTGTGGTGCTCATCTCTGTTTCCAAGCCGAAGACCCAGCGCTGTCCAAAGACATTTCCGTGGTCATGTGGCCGGCCTGACTAGACGCCGAGGCGCACGGAATGCTGTTACCTTCCCACCGAAGCAGTACCTATTTACCTACTTGCAGTTTCATGCTTTCAAACTGCTTAGGTTGGCAGGAGCTGGGACCAGTGACAGGAGCTCACTCTGTCATGTGGCACTAGAGTCTCGAACTGCCGAACTACAGACCTTCCGGTCTGCAGCTCAGCGTCTTAACCTCTACGCTACCGAGGCACCCCTTTGTAATTTGTACCATAATATAAATGCTTGATAATAATTATTGAATAGGTTGCAGAATAATATCACAATTGTTTTTGGTTACTTACAACCTATCCAGTTTGGTTACTTACTCCCTATCCTATGCAGTTCCACAGGGCCTGCAAGACGGAGCTGTTCCGCCAGCCGTTCAATAAGGAGCCACCCCAGGGGAGAATGCCCTGTCCCCTGAAAGAGCCAGTTTGGTGTAGTGGTTAAGTGCGAGGACTCTAATCTGGGAGAACCGGGTTTGATTCCCCACTCCTCCACTTGCACCTGCTGGATGACCTTGGGCAAGCCGTAGCTCTGATAAGAGCTGTCCTTGAAAAAAGAGCAGTTCCTGTCAAGAGCTCTCTCAGCCCCACCTACCTCACAGGGTGTCTGTTGTGGGGAGGGGAAGGGAAAGGAGTTTGTAAGCCGCTCTGAGACTCCTTTGGGTAGTGAAGGGCGGGGTATAAATCCAATCTCCTCTCCTCCTCTTCCTCCTCAAGCAGCCTGAGCCACCCGTACAGTATTAGATCGGGATCGACCACTATGATGGCACGGAAGTTGGATAGCCATCTCAGATGTAATGTTAAATTGTTATCTGTTTAATGGTAATTGGATCATTATTGGTAGCACCTTTTAATATTGTGATTGTTATATGGTTTTATGATTATTATACTATTTACTGTTGTTTTTATGCTGCTGTAAGCCTCCCTGAGCCAGCCACGGCTGGGAAGGTGGGGTATAAATGTAATAAATAAATAAATATCCGGTGATCTTACGTTTGTACAACCTCCTGGGATTTCAGCTGGTCTCCAGGTGACAGAGATCGGTTCACCTGGGGAAAACGGCTGCTTTGGAGGATGGGCTCAACCAATGGCGTCGTACCCTGCTGAAGTCCCTCCCCCCTCCTCAAATCCTGCCCTCCCCAGGCTCCACCCCCCCCCAATCTCCGGCATTTCCCAACCTAGAGCCGAGGACCCTAGTTAACGTGCTGCCTGAGTGCAGAATGATATTGGGACGCTGGGTTGTGGTCCGGTGAATCCTGTGGCACCCCATAGATGCTGACTCTGGGTTATGAAGAGGGTTGCTAGGACCCCTCCCCCCCCCAGCCACCAGCAGGGTTGCCAGATCCAGGTTGGGAAACTCCTGGAGATTTGGGGACAGAGCCTGGGGGAGGGCAAGGACCTCCGTAGGGTACCAGGCTACAAAGCCCACTCTCCAAAGTACCTGTTTTCTCCAGGGAAGCTGATCTCTGAAGTCTGGAGATAAGCTGTAATTCCAGGAAATCCCAGGGTCCCACCTGGAGGCTGGCACCCTGAGGAGGGCGGGGACCTCAGCAGAGTATAAGGCCACGGAGTCCACCCTCCAAAGCATCCGTTTTCTCTCTCTCTCTCTAAATTATTTTCTAAAAACTACAAGGAAATAGGGAAGGGGGAACTATAAACTATGTGGGAATGAAAAACTCCTGTGAGGCATGCCCGGGAGTTCCAGTTCTCACCGGGACATTGGCAAGCAGTGCACAAGGTCTGCTGAGTCTGCATGAGCTTGCTGAGAAAATAAACTTGGCTACAGTGGACAAGATAGGAGAGTTTCAGCGTAAAGAACATTCTGTCAAGAACATACTGTGATCTTAGTTTAGAGTCTTTCTTCTTGTAACGTATTCACTGTACAGGGCAGGGGGGGGGGGAGAAATGTGTGAGCCTAATAAAACGCTACTGACATCCAGTTCAACAGAACAGCTTAGGACAGAGAGACAGCTTGAGAACTTGGTCAGAGAGCTTCAACAGATCTCTGTGTGTTGTGTCATTATTGAACCCTCAAACCTACAAAACTACGGGAGAAAGTAAAGATAAACCACTGAAAACCCAAGAGGTGGGGGTCATATAATGCTTACAATAAAATAGCTTTGAATAAAAAAGAGAGTAATTTGTTACATTGTAGGTGATCGTTAAAATCGCTTAGATAATTCCAGGTATTCTGACTTAGTAAAGAACCACACACAAGAACGGTTAGATGATAAGAATCAAAAGTCAAACTTCAGAGAAAATTGGCATCTCATTTGCCTCTTCTTTCCCTCAATTGGTATCCTTGCTTGGGGGCGGCCGCCCCACATTCCGAATCCGAATCTTCTCCAGTAAGCGCTTCATCATCACTCCCCTTGTTGCTCTTCTCATCCTCTTCTCCTGTTGGATCCAATTGTTGCTGCAGAAACTCTCTTGTAAAGCATCAATTTTCTCCATGGGAACTGATCTCATGAATCTATATATCTAATAGCCAAGTTGCCCCCTGAGTGCGGATCGCTAAATCAGCGCTCCGGGGGCACTTGGGGGGGAGGGGGAGGTTTGTGCACACGTGGGCCAGTCCCCACGTGTGCACAAAAATCGAAAAAGTTGAAAATTTTTTCGGGGGGATGTTTAAATCCCCCCGAAAGTGACAGAGCTTCCCCTGCGCATGCGCAGGGAACGCTCTGTAGCTGGCCTCGCCGCCGCGCCTCCTCCTCCTCCTCGGAGCCGGCTGGGCGGCCGGCCGGCCAT
>NW_015159746.1:459106-473544 GCF_001447785.1 Gekko japonicus
CGCCGCCGCCGCCTCAGAGCCAGGCGGGGGGGGGAGGACCGGCCTCGCCGCCGCCGCTGCGGAGCCCGGCCAGGTCGAAGCCGGGCGAGGTGGGGGGTGGAGGACCGGCCTCACCGCCGCAGCCTCGGGGAGATTGAGGGGGGGGATGGAGGAGACGGAGCTCTTCCCCCCCCGCGAGTATCGGGGGTCCCCCTCTTGTTGAATATATTTCCGAAAGACTTTGATAAAGCAAGATAGGTATTTGATCGTTCATATGTCGACAGCTGCAAGGATAGTATATGCCAAATATTGGAATATAATGGAAATACCAACGAAACAAGAGTACGTGAACAAGCTATTTGAAACGGCGGAAAATGACAAACTGACACTTGAGATGAGAGCCGGCACAGAATGGACTTTTCAAAAAAACTTGGAAGAGATTCTACGATTGGTATAATGTAAATGTAACGGATAGATAAATGTAGTAATTTGAGAACGCAGAAAAGATAAGCTTAGTAAAATAGATAATGAATTTAGAAATTTAATACGCAGAAGAAATAATAAAGTCTCTTGTTATATGTTATATGTTGTGGGGGGTAGTTGGGGGTTGTTTGTATGTATGTCTGTCGTATATAATGGCAAAAAATAATAAAAGTGTACCCTCGGGTACTTAAAAAAAAAAAAGGAACTGATTTCTGTAGTCTGGAGATGACCTGTGATTCCAGGGGGATCCCCAGGTCCCACCTGGAGGCTGGCATCCCTGGCTGTGAAATAAATCTCTGGCTATTTGGGAGTGGAACCTTGGGAGGATAGGGTTTGTGGAAGGGACAGACCTTAGTGGGGTATAATACCATAGACCCAACACTCCAAACCGGCTATTTTTCAACAGGAGAACTTAGCTCTGAAGTCTGAAGATCAGTTGCAATTCTGAGAGATCTCCAGGCCCCACCTGGAGGTTGGCAACCCGAGACACCACGGAGACTAACACTGCTTTTGTTCCCAGTCTGGATTTCTGTGGACTAGAGATCACTGCTTCAGATGCAATGCGCAGGATCCCCACCAAGCAGTCATTTTTTCTGCAGGACTATGGGAAAAGGAAGGCCGAGCGCCGAAGAATAGATTCTTTTGAACTATGGTGCTGGAGAAGACTCTTGAGAGCCCCTTGGACTGCCAGAAGATCAAATCAGTCAATCCTAAAAGAAATCAACCCTGACTGTTCCCTGGAAGGCCAGATCATGAAACTGAAGCTCAAATACTTTGGCCACCAAATGAGAAGGGAGCACTCACTGGAGAAGACCCTGATGCTGGGAAAGACTGAAGGTCAAAGAAGATGGGGATGGCAAAGGATGAGATGGTTAGACAGTGTCATTGATGCAACGAACATGAAATTGAGCAAACTTCAGAGGACAGCGGAAGACAGGAGGGCCTGGCAGGATCTTGTCCATGGGGTCGCAAAGAGTCGGACTCGACTGTGCGACTGAACAACAACAACAATGGGAAAAAAATTAATAAAGGAGCAAGGTCTCAGGGGGCCATGAAAGGCCGGAAGCACCAAGTAATTAGGTGAAATTCAAATCTCATTAAGAAAAATACAAGACTATGCACTCATTTAAAATAAACTGGTTAATACCTGTAATGGGACGGAAGTCCCACATTTGGCTAAAATAGGTACCCTTATAAATAAAATCCCGGTTGACCCTGGCAGAAGGCATTCTGGGGAAAACCTGAAAAGTCTTCATAAAGTACGTTAAACTCTTTGGGTTTCAAAGAGGTAGAGGAACTAGAGATCAAATTGCCGACATTCGCTGGATTATGGAGAAAGCAAGAGAGTACCAGAAAAAGATCTACTTTTGCTTCATTGACTATGCTAAAGCCTTTGATTGTGTGGATCACAACAAACTATGGCAAGTCCTTAAAGAGATGGGAGTACCAGACCACCTCACATGTCTCTTGAGAAACCTGTATAAGGGTCAAGAAGCGACAGTTAGAACCGGATATGGAACAACTGATTGGTTTAGCATAGGAAAAGGAGTAGGACAAGGATGTATATTGTCCCCTTGCTTATTTAATATATATGCAGAGTACATCATGCGAAATGCCAGCCTGGATGATTCAGAAGCCAGAATTAAGATTGCTGGGGAAAACAACAACCTCAGATATGCAGACGATACCACTCTAATGGCAGAAAGTGAAGAGGACCTAAAGAGCCTCTTGCTGAAAGTAAAAGGGGAGAGCGCAAAGGTTGGCTTGAAACTCAACATCAAAAAAACTAAGATCATGGCATCCTGCCCCATCACTCCTTGGCAAATAGAAGGAGAAGTCGTGGAAGCAGTGACAGACTTCACGTTCCTGGGATCCAAGATCACTGCAGACGGTGACTATAGCCATTAAATTAAAACATGCCTGCTCCTTGGGAGGAAAGCGATGGCAAACCTAGACAGCATAATAAAAAATAGAGACATCACCCTGCCAACAAAAGTCCATGTGGTCAAAGCAATGGTATTCCCAGGAGTACTGTATGGCTGCGAGAGTTGGACTATTAAGGAAGGCCGAGTGTCGAAGAATAGATTCTTTTGAATTATGGTGCTGGAGAAGACTCTTGAGAGTCCCCTGGACTGCAAGGAGATCAAATCAGTCAATCCTAAAAGAAATCAAGCCTGACTGTTCCCTGGAAGGCCAGATACTGAAGCTGAAGCTCAAATACTTTGGCCACCAAATGAGAAGGGAGCACTCCCTGGAGAAGACCCTGATGCTGGGAAAGACTGAAGGTCAAAGAAGAAGGGGATGGCAAAGGATGAGATGGTTAGACAGTGTCATAGATGCAACGAACATGAAATCGAGCCAACTTCGGAGGACGACGGAAGGCAGGAGGGCCTGGCGTGACCTGGTCCATGGGGTGGCGAAGAGTAGGACTCGACTGTGCGACTGAACAACACACTCTCCGAAGTCCTGTGAATAGCCACAGCTTGTATTCATTTATGTATCATCTTTACTGATTACATATATTTACCTAATTTATACCTCACTTTTCTCCCCCCGGGGACCCAAAGCAGCTTAAAACTTTCTCCTCACCTCCATTTTGCCCTCACAATAACCTTGTGAGGTAGGTTGGGCTGAAAGTATGTTAGTGGCCCAAGGTCACACAGCAACCTTCCATGGCAGGAGTGGGGATCTGAACCTGTGTCTCCCAGATCCTAACCCAGCACTCTAGCTACCACACCACAGTGGCTCCCTTACCCTGCAAGAAGAGAACATCCAAGCAACTGAAGGAGGAGGAGGAGGAGATTGGATTTATACCCCATCCTTCACTACCAAAAGGAGTCTCAGAGCGGTTTACAATCTCCCTTCCCTCTCCCTCCCCACAACAGACACCCTGTGCGGTAGGTGGGGCTGAGAGAGCTCTTTCGAGAACTGCTCATGAGAGAGCAGCTCTGAGAGAACTTGTAACTGACCCAAGGTCACACCAGCAGCTGCATGCTGAGGAGCGGGGAGTCAACCCCAGTTCTCCCAGATTAGAGTCCGTGCTTCTAACCACTACACCAAAGATGACAACTGGAACAGTGTTTCCTCATCTCCCGTCACATACTCTAAGCCTAACCTACCTCGTAGGGTAATCACACAACAATCCTGTGAGGTAGGTTAAGCCTAAAGAGCTCTCTGAACTCTTCCCAGCTGCAACTGAGTGGCCTGAAAATTCAGATATCAGTTGTTGTTGTTGTTGTTGTTGTTGTTGTTGCTGGATTTAATCGGCCGCCCTTCCCGGCAAGCAGGGCTCAGGGTGGCTTACGACTAAAATAAATACAATTTATTTAAATTAATACAATTAAAAATAAATACAGTTGGGATTGCCCAGTTGGTCTGCATACCTGTCGTATCAACTTGGTTACGTATTTTGTATTAATTTATGCTTCCTGTGTGTTACTCTGCCATATGATAAATATATTAATACAATATAATAAATATATACCTGAAAGAGCGTGTCAGGACCAAGGACACCCAGTGACCTTCATGACAGGACGGGAGAGAATTTGAACCTCTGGATCTCTCAGGTCATAGTGCAGTCACTACATTATGCTCCCTCTCTCTGTTTATATGTAACATACAAGGAGATTCGCTTGAATTATGATCGCAGCTACCCATAGCAGAGAACTTGCCCATCCAGCAACTCTGAAAAAGGGAAAAATTAAGAACTGGGAAGCTGTCTGAACACAACCTGTAGCTTGCCTGAATCCCCACAATGAAAGTGTCAGCACTGTAACCAGTTAAGGCCAATACATGGATTAAAATTGATAAGCCGTGTATCCACTCATTCCGCTATGCAGGGTGTAGCCACAGTGGTGGGGACTGAGGGCATTTTCTTCTTCCATTCGTTAGGATTTAGTTCCTTTCTGTTTATTAGTTGCGTACGTAGTTGCACAGTTACTTGTGCAAACTCTTTGCTTGATGAGTGAAGAGCCCTCAAGGACATGGATACTTTTAGTAACACAATCATTTTTATAATTAACCCCAATTATTTCGAGCTTTTTACCATTGTTTAAAAAAACCATACGGCAATCTAAGAGCATTTCCTGTGTCCGTATGTGAGCTTTTTTTGCTCAAGTGCATGAACAAAACAGCCACTGCTGAGTCACATTTTTAACTCTCTCTTGAACGAAATTCTGGCCTTACTCACTGAACACCACCTAAGTTACACATGGAGTAGCAATCATTTTTAAGCTTAGTTACACAGGCAGTTGTAGTGCTCAACAAGAAACCAAACCATTACAAATGTGGGTCACTTCAGACACGCTGAAAAGCAGCTTAAACCCATTTCATGAAGAATCATTTCACATTGTCTGCTTGAAGTTATAATTCTGTAAAAAGGGAGCTTGACTAGACATGAGGCAATTAGATTATATTTAGCTGTTTTAACCAGATTATTGGATTGTTTTGTCATTTTGTTTGAGACCTCTCTTGGTACCCAGGCCTAAAATTATCCCCTCTGGCTCCTATAAGAGAAAACTGTCCTCCCAGGTGGGCTTGCCAGCCCCCAGGTGGGGTGGGGCATCCCCCACTTTTATGGGCTCAACTCAAGCCCACCGCTGGCCAGCTGGTCGTCGGGGGAAACCTCACCCCCCAAAAAACGTCCCTTGGCGACACTGTTGACCAGAGGTCATTTCGGGGGGGGATCGCGGGGGATCGCAGTTCCCCCGGGTGAGGTACGGGGGCGGGGCACATGACGAAGCCCCGCCCCCCGCTTCCGGCCCTCATTCAGCCAGGAGGAGGCAGGAGCAGAGGGAGGGTAAGTTGCTTCCTCCCTGCCTCTCCCCACCCCTGCCTGCCTGGGGCCAGGGAGGGCCTTCGCGGGGCTTCCTTGCACTCCTGCCGGCCTTGAAGGTCCACCGCCGGGCCCCTCATGGGGCTCGGCAGTGGAGCTGCAAGGCCGCCGGTGGTGGCCGGGACCGTTGGGGGCGGGGTGTGCGACCTTATGACACACTTCCGGTGATGTCAGGGGGTGTGGCATATGCTAATGAGTTATGCTAATGAGTTCCCCTAGCTCTTTTTCTACGAAACGACCCCTGCTGTTGACACAATCGTGTCAATTCTGGAAGAGATGTCAACAGGTCGGTGACATTGGGGGCAACGCTCTGCTTCTTGGGCAAAACTCTATGGTTTGTTGCCATTTTCACCATAGAGTTTTGCCCAGAACGTAGAGTTGCCTTGATATTGCCAATGCGATGACATCAGTTCTGGAAGTGACGTCATCACATTGATGACATCCCCGCACACTAGGGTTGCCAGGATTGAATCTTCTCCCTGGTGGGAGCTTTGGGGGATGTTCCAGGTGGGGGGGACTTCCTGACGTGATGACGTCACATGGAAGTGACGTCATCATGTCCGGGAAGCTGGCGCTGCACATGCCTGAACTGCAAGTGGTAAATTTGCTGCTTGGAGTTCAGGGGCAGCTGGCCCTCGCTTGGAAAAAAACATTTAACAGAGACCTCAGGGAGGTTCAGTGCCATAGAGCCTACCCTCCAAAATATCCATTTTATCCAGGGGAACTGATCTCTGTAGTCTGGAGATGAGTTGTAATTCCAGGGGATCCCCAGGTCCCACCTGGAGGGTGGCATCCCTAGTATCCAGAATGACCTTAAGCAAAAGAACAAAATGATAACCTTACATTAGCTAAACATCGTCTTACCCCGTCCTTCACACTGAGCTCCCCTTCTCATAGCAAAGCAGCCCTCCCTTTCAAAATATAAAATATTAAAACGCTATCTTCCCTTCCTCCAGCTCCTTCCACCTCCATCTTTACTTTCAAGAAGTCCCGCTAACTTAGCAAGAAAATGACGTACCTGTTGAGACTGGCAGCAAAAAGGAACTTCAGGGCCAAAGAAAGATCGGAAGGTTCTAGGCTCAGTTCAAGAATCCTCCACAGTGAAACCTTGTGGGCAGACAACAGCTTGTGGGCGGGAAAGCTACTTGAGCTCCAGGAGGACCAGCAGTCCTAGGCCGTGCCTGCAAAGCCCTCCTGCTTCTCCTCTTCTGCTTCTTTTCACTGGGAAATAAAAGTTTCTTCAAATAGAACTAGGGTTGCCAGCCTCCAGGTGGGGCCTGGGGATCTCCCGCTTTCGCAACTGATCTCCAGCCGACAGAGATCAGCTCCCCGGGAGAAAATAGCTGCTTCGAAGGGGGGACTCTATGGCATTGTATCATGCTGAGGCCCCTCCCCTCCCTAAACCCCGCCCTCTCCCGGATCCACCCCTAAAGTCTCCAGGCATTTTCCAACCCAGACCTGGCAACCCTAAATAGAACAGAGAGGAGTCTCCACACACATCTAAAGCATTCTTGAATGCCTGATTGTTGAGCCACCTGTTTTAAATCAGTTTATTTATTTATTTTTGCACTGAAGAGTTCAGTTGAGCTTCAAAGCCACTGGAGACATTTCAGGTTCACTGGAAAAACTGAACCAGTTTGTGGGTTTGGTCTGAGGCTCTGATTCAAAGTAAAGCTTGTTCTGCACTTAGTCTGCTGGGACATCATTTTGCAAAGTGTGTGTAGCCAAGGCAGATTAGAAATGGCCCTGGGGCAAGCAGATCTAAGTGGCTTCCTCAGAGCTGGCAGCGTCACAGAAGCCAGTTGAACCTGGGCCACGGTAACAACGGGTACAGGTTGAACCTTTCTTCATCTGTTATCGTATTTGCCATGGCCCAGGACTGGGCTGGGACATTCCTGGAGGTTTTGGGTGCAAATTCTGGGGACAGCAGGGTTTGGGGAGGGACTCTAATGCCATAGAGTCCATCCTCCAAAGTAGCCATTTTCTCCAGGGCAACTGATCTCTTGTTGTATGGAAACAGGTGCGATTCCGGTCCAGACTCCCTGATCGCAGCGCTCTTGGGGGAACATACGGGAAGAGGCGGTCCCTCAGGTAGGCTGGACCCTGGCCATTCAGGGCTTTAAATGTGCAAGAGCCAGCGCAGTCTTGCCCCTTCCTCAAAATACAAATATTTACTAGCTGGACTGTTGGGCAAACTTGGAAGAGTTGAGGAGAAACTCTCGCAAGACATCTTCTTTCTCTCACAACTCTTCAAGCTGAAAAAGTGACAGGTGCCCATCAAAGACTGAGTTATAATGCCAGTAGGGTAGCCAGCCTCCCTTTTCTTCTAGTTTTGGTGCCTCCCGGACAAGGACAAATAGTTTCCTGGCGCCACAGCATAGTTCCAGGGCCTGGTCCTACCCCATGAATTTCTGCCATTCGTAGATCCCGCTAAGCAATGTCCATTCTCTAAGCAATGTCCATCCTCTAAGCTGTGGAGTCCTGTGAGCAGAAATTCCCCTTTGTGAGCTCCTGGCATTAAAGTTGTGAGCAAGTAATTTGGCCTTCATGAGCGAAGACAAAAATGTGTGAGCCGGAGGCTAAAAAACCTCTGAGCTGGCTCACACAGACTCAGCTTAGAGGGAACACTGCCGCCAAGACAACCTGCCAGAAGAGAAGTGTAACTCTAATTCCAATTATGCTTGAACCCCGCCATCTCTAATTTTAGAAGCAAAAGTATTATTCATACAGGAACGTCCCATTTTGTCTGGTCTTCCTCAGCTTCTTCACAACCCCACAGGTGTGACTCACAGCCTTGCCTGCTCTCCCACAGTGCTTATGCTATTTCTCGGTTTCTGAGGAGAAGGGCTGCTGCTGTTCTCCTTTAAAACAAATATATGATTTAAACCAGAGATCCCCAAGCTTTTTGACACAATGGGCACTTCTGTAATTCCAACACAATGTGGTGGGCGCAGGTACAAAATGGCCACCATGGCTTACCTTCAGTGAGTATCTTAGCGCTATGGTGGCCGCTGCTGCCAAAGCAATGTTTTTTTAAAATCTGCACAGCCAATCCCAATCTCCAATGGCCAGTCAGCAACTTTGCTGGGCAAAAGCCCCACCTGGTCCTACCAACTTTCTAAAAAACACTTGGTGGGAGCTATGGCACTCACAAGCAACCCATTAGGTAAAGGTAAAGATTCCCTTGCTCGAAAGCCAGTCGAATCCGACTCTAGGGTTGTGGTGCTCATCTCTGTTTCAAAGCCGAAGAGCCAGCGCTGTCCGAAGACGTTTCTGTGGTCATGTGGCTGGCATGACTAAACACCAAGGCGCACGGAACGCTGTTCCCTTCCCACCAAAGTGGTACCTATTTATCTACTTGCAATTTCTTGCTTTCGAACTGCTAGGTTGGCAGGAGCTGGAACTAGAGATGGGAGCTCACTCCGTCATGCGGCACCCGGGTCTCGAACTGCTGAACTACTGACCTTCCACAGCCTGTAGTTCAGTGTCTTAACCACTTGAGCCACCGCAGCTCCTTTAGGGGACCCAATATAAATGGAAGATATGTACTAGAAAAGCTACATGAATGGATGTCTTCAAGAGGGAATTTGTACTCAGAACGAAGAGTGATTTCAGCAAGAATATGTACTAGAAAAGCTACATGAATGGAAGAGTTCTGTGTCCCAGGACAATTTTCTCCCTTAAAAAAACCCTCAATTTTCTCTTGTTATCATGTCTGTTGTTTCTTTCCCCCATAACAATTAAAATATTTCCCTTTCTCACAATACAAGAACTCAGTGGGCACACAATGAAATTGCTCTGCAGTTGGGTTAGAACGGATAAAAGGAAGTACTTCTTCACCCATAGAGTGATTAACACATGGAATCCACTGCCATAGGAGGTGGTGGCAGCTACAAGCATGGACCTCTTCAAGAGGGAATTGGATAAACATATGGAGCAGAAGTCCATCAGTGGCTATTAGCCACAAGGTATCGATAGGAACTCTCAGGCTGGGGCAAGTGATGCACTGTGGGAGGGCTTCTAGTGTCCTGGCCCCACTGGTGGACCTCCTGATGGCACCTGGTAGTTTTGGCCACTGTGTGACAGAGTGTTGGACTAGATGGTCCGCTGGCCTGAGCCAACATTGGCTTCTCTTGTGTTCTTATATCCTTTTCGATCTCGTCTGAGTGCTAAGACTTGGATCTACCGGAGCAGCAGAATGGAGTCGTAGTTTCAAAAGTGACCATTTTTAATACGGAATATCCCTTTGTAAAAAAGATCTCCCTGCGAACGGAAGATGAGACCATCTGACTTAGACCCAGGCCTGTAGCCACTGTGATGCACAAGGGGGTGGAGATGGGGCCCCACGAATTGTTTCTCATGCCCCTCCACTCAGCAGCACCAGGAGTTGTTGTGAAATCTTTCCCAAGTCTTCTTCTGTCAATGAGAGAGAGTGCTTCCTCCCCTCTTCCCTTTGACTTTGCCAATTGGAGAGAGATTCTCCTTCCCTCCTCCCGTCTCCCTCCCAGGCTTTACCTTTGCACTTTGCTTCCTGCACAAAGTAGTTGCTCCCGCTGCACTCTGATGCACATAACACAGTCTTTTTTCTGCCTTAGCTTGCTAGCTCGAGTGGGTCATGGATTCCGCTGATCTGCAGCACTGTAGCACATTAAAGTAGAAGCCTTTTTTTTTTTGGTGTGTGCTGTTTTGGCCCAGGTGGAGAGTGTTCAACGGTGGCTGGAAACAGAGGGGGTGAGTGGCGGCGGCGGCCTCTGTATTCTTCCTTTCACAAGTGGACTCATGACCATTTTACAATGTGTACAGCTCCTCACACAGCTGTTTTGGCCCTTGAAAACACTTGGGGAGAGAAGAGTTCTGCAACCACAAGCCCACAGTGGACCAAGGCATCACAGCATGTTCAAATCACTGTAAAATGGTGATTGGTGCTGGCAACCATTTTGTTTTCTCTTTTAACTAGGCTCAGCAACTGGGGGGCGGAGTCAATCTCTGTATCTGTAGAGGGGAACCTCCCCAGCTTCTCATCTGCACGAAGCAAAAAAGCTACCTTAAAAATCCCTACATACCAGTCAGGAAATAGCTGTGAAGGAAAAGTGTGTGCACACATATTCACTAGGGTTGCCAATTCCTGGAGATTTGGGGGAGGGAGCCTGGGGAAGGGACATTAATCAGGCATAATACCATAGAGTCTATTATCTGAAGTAGCCATTTTCTCCAGGGGAAGTGGTCTATCTAGTCTGGTGATCCCTGGTAATTCTCTGACAACTCCAGGGCCCACCTGGAGGTTGGCAGCCCTACTGCATTCCAGCCTGAGTGCCTATAGCTATCCTTAAGTCTTCCCATAGCAAGTTATGTGGAGCCAAACCAGAGCATGGTTTTGGGCTGGGTGGGGGGTTAGTTCAATGAAATATGGTGTTGTGAATCAAAGAGGCCATCCATCCAAGAAAATGCCCCCGGGGGGGCAGAATTCCCCCTGCTTTCGAGCCCCGATTTCCGCTCCCGCGGAATCGGGGCCCGGGGAAAACCCCACCCCTGCGTGCGCATCACCCGGAAGTGACAAAACAAAGAGTTTCCCCCTCAAATGGCGTGGCCCCGCCCCCAGCATGCGATGTCACTTCCGGGTGACGCGCGCGCACCTAAGATGCCGTCCGGGAGCCCCCCGCTCCTGGCCAAAAAACATTTGGCAACCCTAACCTTCTTATGTGATCTCTATTAGCAAAGCCTCATGTGAAGCTTCGTCCTGGGCTAGGATCCTAATCCCTCCAATCCTATTGGTAGCCCAGGAAGAACCAACCAATCTCGTGCCATCTAGCTCCCTGAGTGGGAACGTCTGGGATTGGACCTTATGTATACAATCTTATTGGTTGGTATTTGTATAGTAGGCGTGGCTACATTAGCCAGGAGAGTTTAAAAGCAGAATAGCTTCAATACAAAAGCTGTTCTGGCTATCAGAGTTGATCCGTGTTTGGAGCTGAGTTACGAGTTGCTGAATAAAGCTGATCTTTTGCTGAATCACTCTCTGACTCGTTAAGTAGCGGACTTAACATAGGCAAACACTCCAGGGGGTAGATCTTCTAGAGAAGAAGGAATTTTCCTACCCAGTCAAACAGGGAGTTAGCTTTGAAGAGTGGAGAGATCCCTGGTCTGGTGTGGTTAGAAACTGCCTTTAGAGACCTAAGAGTCTGTTATAAACTCAAGACGCGTACTGGTGTTTCAAGAGAAGGGGCTTGGGTACTAGAGAGTACCAGCCTTCTGGAAATCAGAAGAGTCAGAGAATACTCAAAGAAAGTATGCAGGAGTGTTTGGGAAAACACTGGAATAAAAGACTTTCAACATAAAGATTTAGGTAACTGTGAATAGCTTAAGACTCTCTCATTACTGGGAAACATAAGAACTAAAGTCTGTGCACGTACTGATTTCACCTCAGAGTTACCTATACTGAGTTATCTCACAAATTTTACCCCTTATTTCACCTGACCTTTCCCCTCTATTTTGAATAAAACATTTCATTAATTTGGAATATAAAAACATCTCAAGTGCCATTAATGTTAAAGGGGCCTCCCAATCCTTCCCTCAGGTTCCTGGGCTGAGCAAGCAGTCTAAATATCATACTTTGACAGGGTAGGACAGCCAGAGTTCTTCAGCAAAGAAGAAAACACATTACTAGGGCAGCTCAGCCAGTAAAGGGGAAAAAACGGAGGGAAAATCTTGCCTCTGAGGGAGGGAAGTGGATCCCCCATCATAGGGTGCCATGCACGCCAACATTTCATTCTGTTGCTTGTGTAGAGCAGACATAATTTCTTAGCCTCATCATCCATTACTTACTTCCTGTCTTCATTATTGAAACTGTTGTCTCTTGATTCACTTACTTTTGTCCAGAGGGAACGCCATTTTGCATCCTGTATAAGTATTTCGTCTTTACATTAAGCATGACTCTTATATTTGCACAAAAGTAAGCCCTATGGAGTTCAATAAGGCTCACTCCTCAGTACATGGAAGAGAGAAGAACAGTATAAGCTGTTTTGGGTTCTCAGCAGTGCTCCCTCTAAGTTGAGTTAGTGTGAGCCGGCTCACAGTTTTTTAGCCTCCAGCTCACAGATTTTTGTCTGAGCTCAGGAAGGAGGGCTCCAGAGCAAACTCATTTATGCAGTAGCCGAATGACTCGCTCACAACTGTAATGCCAGTAGCTCACAAAGTAGAATTTTTGCTCACAAGACTCCACAGCTTCGAGGGAGCATTGTTGGGGGGAAAGGCAGGATATAAATGAAGTAAACAACTAAATGTGCTTTGAAGAGTAGCCTTGCTTGACCTATTAGCAGAGGGCATGTTTAACTGCTGAGAGTTAGGCTACTGCATCTCTGATCTATTACTGTGACTGTGAAGAAATGCATTGTCTCCTGGAAGATTGGCAACAAGCAGGGCTTGACTGTGCGTTTTAACCACTTTTTCTTCTCAAAGCAGGGAACAGAGGTGGGGCTGTTGATGGCTAGACAGGTTGACAGAAGGGAATTGTATGAGGAAGCTCATGAGGAGAATGACTGTGAGATCTTTGGGTACACTCTTAAGTAAGCCATCTTAACTAGTCACCACTGCCAGCACTTTATGAACCACAATTTATTTATAATTGAACTGTTTTTAGAGGATTTTATGTGATTTTAATTGTTGTTCTGTATTGACTAGTGTAAGCCGCCCTGAGCCTGCTTGCAGGGAGGGCGGGGTATAAATCAAACAAACAAATAAATAAACTAAATTCCTGGAGACAACAGGAAAAGAAGCCTTGACCTGGGGTGACCGGGGTCTTGTCTGAGGTGGGGAGCAGGCAGACATTTTTGGACCATGCGGCTAGCCCCAGGAGCTGGGACGAAACGTTAAGGTAATGGAAGATATTTAGAGGACTGGGGCACCTAAGATAAAGACCCTGTCCTGATTTTAACATCTAGTTAGGGCATGTTTTAGAGAAAGGGACAGAGAATTTGTGTTTTACCAAATTTTGTTTGTTCTTCCTTGCTTCAATCTGGCATGGTGCTAAAAAGGTGCTTGTAAACATTTTCTTCTTAATAAACACTTTAAACTTTTGAGCCCAGAAGTGGTTCTCCATATCACATAGACCCCCGCTATTTCGGACACGCTTTCTTAAAAGGGAGCCCCATGAAGGGGGGGGGAAGGCAAGTGGCTATTCCCCCAGGGGCACACAAGGCAGTAATCTGTCCCTATGGCAGTCAGACGCTGGGCTAGCAGGAGACACTGAGGCAAGGCCTCTGTGCTTTGAGAGCCAGTTTGGTGTAGTGGTTAAGTGTGCGGACTCTAATTGGGGAGAACTGGGTTTGATTCCCCACTCCTCCACTTGCACCTGCTGATGTGACCTTGGGTCAGTCACAAGCTCTGGCACAGCTGTCCTTGAAAAAGAGCCGTTTGTGTCAGGGTGTCTGATGTGGGGAGGGGAAGGGAAAGGAGTTTGTAAGCCGCTCTGAGACTCCAAGTGAAGGGCGGGGTATAAATCTAATCTCTTCTCTTCTTCTTCTCGGAAGGGGAACTGGGAGTCCTGGTCCTCTCAGCGGGAAACTGTTGTATTAAACAGGTAGTGTTGGTAGCTATGGGGGGAAAGAAAGATTCATCCAGGGGTGTTGAGAACCCCAAGGAGGGCAAGCCAGAAAAGGCCTTGTCATGACACTGGGTTGTCCCGATGATGTCAACTGGCTGAGATTTCATGAAATAAACAGAAATTAATTATGCCCAACTGAAAAATATATTTAGTTGCAGGTTGTGTGGCCGTGGCCTTGTAGAACCTGATGTTTCGCCAGTAGCTGTGACTGGGCTACTAAGAGGGATAAAACCAAAAAAAGAAAGAAGGGGTACTCTATGGGTCAAGGTGAGAAGAACTCCTTCTTTCTGTGTTTTACCTCTGAAGATGCTAGTTCTACAATGCCAAGACCACTGCCACACAAGCTGGAAAATCTACAGCAACTAATGAACTCCAGCCTTGAAAGCCTTCTACAACATATTGAAAAATACCTTTTTGCCAGCATAAATTTTTTAGCACTGGAATAAAATGAACTTGGGTTCCAGACTAGTAACTCACTCCAATGCTTAGAATTTAGAAATTTATTTACAAAAGATAGACAAACATACAAGTAGGGGGAAAGAG
>NW_015159746.1:473694-503727 GCF_001447785.1 Gekko japonicus
GAAAGAGTATACAATGGGACAAAGACAAAACAATAAACCTAACTAGTCTCTAGATACTGACCCTAAGCAGCTTACAGCTCCAAAGCAGATATCTTGAGTAACCAGCTTTCCAGCAGCAATGATGCAAGAGAATAGAAGCTCTGGAGTGTGAAGGTCTTTCTTCCAACTTCATATGCTCTTCACCAGTCTGCGGCCACCAGCATGATGTTGTCATATGGTGATGTCTTTATGATGTATGGTGGTTTCTTCACACTTGCCCTATATGCCAGCCCAGCTGTCACTTGCTAATTGAGTAACCAATCAGCACGAACAGTTATTTAACCCAGCTGATCTAAGATGAGATTTAGATCCTTAGCTGTCAAGTCGACATCTGAGCTGTAGATGACCAACTGTCAAACAATTACCTTGACAGTTCCCAGCAGCTAGCCATCACATTGTAGACTAACTACATACAGGTGCTTGGTAGGTAAAGCTCTTCAATGACTTGGGTAAAAAGTAAAGGTAAAGGTTCCCTTGCTCGAAAGCCAGTCGAATCCGACTCTAGGGTTGCGGTGCTCATCTCCGTTTCAAAGCCGAAGAGCCAGCGCTGTCTGAAGACATTTCCGTGGTCATGTGGCCAGCATGACTAAACACCAAGGTGCACGGAACGCTGTTACCTTCCCACTGAAATGGTACCTATTTATTTACTTGCAATTTCTTGCTTTCGAACTGCTAGGTTGGCAGGAGCTGGAACTAGAGACGGGAGCTCACTCCGTCGTGCGGCACCCGGGTCTTGAACTGCTGAACTACTGACCTTCCACAGCCTGCAGTTCAGCGTGTTAACCACTTGAGCCACCGCAGCTCCTATGACTTGGGTACCAATTCTGAAATCACTTATACTTGGGGTTTTTACTTTTTACAGGATGACAATTCCAAAATAAATGCAAACACTTACATACTCCAGGAATCACTTTTGTGACAGGCCTGCAGGCTCATTCTGCCACAGTGACTTAAGAAATGTGAATAGCTAGTCTTCCCTACTTAGCTGTATCTTTTGTTTTCCTAAGCTCACGTTTCCTTCACTGTGGCACTTTCCAGACGTTACAGTTTGGGTGATCCAAATGAGAGTTGGGAGACTGTGATATGAGCAGTTGCCATTGTGTACAATTGGGCAATGTGTACGTTTTCCTGCTTCAGTAGACTCGATTGGACACCCAAACTTTTTTGAGAGGGGCATGTTCACACACACCAAAGCTGGGAAATATACGTGGTGCCCTGTTCTCACGAAATGGTGACTGTACATATGGAGAGGATAGCACGATTGTCAGCTATGCTGCCATGATGTTTATGGGCAAGTTGCACAAGTTCCACCAGGAGTTCCCTGACAAACCAGGAGGTCTCCCGGAATGACCGGGAGGTCTCCCGGAATGGGTGGGAGAAGCTGGTTTTTGAGAGGGCAGAATGTCAGCTATGCTGCCATGATGTTTATGGGCTGGGGTTCATTTGCTTTAGCTGTGTACCAGCTGCTGCTGCATTCCTTCTTTGCTTCTGTAGTGCTTCATTATCACTGACCTTGTAGATTGCCTGTGTAGTGTCTGGGCATCATGTAACCGTGGGATAGCTTTTGATTCCCAGCTTTGGCTCTAACGGCCTGGGGCCCCTTCTCCCACGTGCGGGAGTCAGGCCTATTAGCCTATGGATGGGGGTGTGTGCATACGAATACCCTATTTCCCATTGTGCTTGTAGAAACGTCGCCATTCTTAACAGTGACCATGTTACTGAATCTATAGCTCTGCAATAAAGTATAACCTTTCTGACAAGCGTGTACTCAGTTGTTGGCTGTGGACCCTGACAACAGTCCCCTTGAAGGAAGCCTGTTTTAAGTATAGCCCTTTGCCAACTTCACCAGACATCAATCTGTACTGACGTTTTGGTTGTATACAGACTTATTTATCTAAATAAAAGATGGAGGATCAATTAACTAACATTTATTAATCAAAATAGTTTCAGAGGGCGGCAGTGTTAGTCCATAGCAGAACAGCGAGATTTGAGTCCTGAGATGAACAAGATTTTCAGGTTGCAAGCTTCCAAGAGTCAAATCTGATGAAGGGAGTTTTGACTCGAAGAAGAAGAGGAAGAAGAAGAGGAAGACACTGGATTTATACCCCACCCTTCACTTGGAGTCTCAGAGCGGCTTACAAACTCCTTTCCCTTCCCCTCCCCACAACAAACACCCTGTGAGGTAGGTGGGGCTGAGAGAGCTCTTTCCAGAACTGTCCTTGAGAGAACAGCTCTGACAGAACTATGGTTTGCCCAAGGTCATCCAGCAGCTGCAAGTGGAGAAGTGCGGAATCAAACCCGGTTCTCCCAGGTTAGAGTCTGCGCACTTAACCACTAAAATCTTACTGGTCTCTAAAGTGCTCCTGGACTTGAATCTAGCTATTTATTAACCAAGCCGTTGTCCTCATTATTCAAACATTCAGAGGTTTGACTTTTCACCAAGCATTCTTAGAGGCCAGAACGTTTTAAGGAACACGGGCCACAATATGGATGAAGTAACTCGGGGCCAAGGGTAATACAATTTATCTTCATGTCATCTTTATATAACCTTCTTAGTCATCACTCTTCCAGCGAGAAATGTCACGATCCAAGCAAGCTACAGGCTGGGTCTTGGGAATGGTTGCCAATGCCAGCCCGAGGCAAGAAGGTGAATCAGATCGAGGCAGGAGTTAAAAGCTAGAATTATAAATCCATACATTTACCGAGCTTGAAAGGGAGAGTCGTATTCAATAGGTGAGGCTGTGGCGGGGTTGAGGATCAAAGAGAGGGCAAAGAGAAAAGCAGGCGTGTGGGAGCACAGCACAGCTTTCGAAACCGATTTTTATGGCCAGAGCAGAAAATAGGTGGGACGAGAGCACAGCCAGTGATGAACAGTAGGGTTTGGCGGAAATTGCCAATTTAGTATGGATCCTGACCTTGAGGTGTGAGCAAGTATGAAGTTGTGTGGAAGCTCAGCGCAGGGGCAGAAACTGGGTAGCACAAGGCCTGCTTCACCCGGCCGCTCCTCATCTGCCTTGGGGTTGTGAAAAGGCCAGCGGTCTTCGGGAAGGGAGGAGGGAGCATACACCTAGGCAACTGGTTTTTAAACGACCATCCGCCAAGGGGGATGAGATTGGATGAAATAGAGCTAGGAAGAGCCAGAAAGGGTTGGTGAGAACTGTGGTTTGGGTAAGGATGCTACGCCAGAGCTTTGCTTTGAGAGCTAGTTCGGTGTAGTGGTTAGGTGCGCGGACTCTAATCTGGGAGAACTGGATTTGATTCCCCACTCCTCCACTTGCACCTGGCTGGATGACCTTGGGCAAGCCATAGTTCTGATAAGAGCTGTTCTTGAAAAAGAGAAGTTTCTGTCAAGAGCTCTCTCAGCCCCACCTACCTCACAGGGTGTCTGTTGTGGGGAGGGGAAGGAGTTTGTAAGCCGCTCTGAGACTCCAAGTGAATTTACCATTCTGAGCAAACCTCTGTGGGGACTCTTATCTAAGGGAGGGTAGAAATAAAAATAAAGGGGAACGATATTAGAGAAAAAGGGGCTAGGAACTGCCAGCAACAGCAGATGGGCAAGATGAAGGCGGTGAGAGCCACCACACTGTGTGTGGCCCAAAGTGTTGTTTATGTTTTGGTACCTTCCAGGAAAGATTTATTTGAAAGATGATTCCTAAATATTGAAAATGCTCTACTCGCTCCATAGGTAGACTTGCTACCAACCACATATACTTCTTTATCTTACTTTTTTTACTAAGAAGAAGAACCTTACACTTAGCAACATTAATAACTAAGCCCTCTCTGGAATATTCTGAGAAGGAACCTATGAGCTTGGTGTAGGCCAATCACAGATCTTGACAAAAGGGTGGTATCATCCATGTATAAGAGACAGGGCAATTTAACATGTCCCTTGGACTGCAAGATCAAATCAGTCAATCCTAAAAGAAATCAACCCTGACTGTTCCCTGGAAGGCCAGATAATGAAACTGAAGCTCAAATACTTTGGCCACCAAATTAGAAGGGAGCACTCACTGGAGAAGACCCTGATGCTGGGAAAGATTGAAGGTCAAAGAAGACGGGGACGGCCAAGGATGAGATGGTTAGACAGTGTTATCGAGGCAACGGACATGAAACAGCAAACTTCAGAGGACGGCGGAAGACAGGAAGGCCTGGCGTGATCTGGTCCATGGGGTCGCGAAGAGTTGGACTCGACTGTGCGACTGAACAATTTAACATGGGCCAGGCAAGGTGGATGAATTTCGTTTCCGGATATGTAAGAAGTTAAGACATTAAGGTATAAATGGAGTAACAGTGGAGCAAGGATGCATCCTTGCCTAACTCCTCGGTTCAGTGGAATATCCCTGGTCAGTTCACCAGCAGGACCACAGCTCACCTGAGCAGTAGACTGAGCGTATAATTGTTGGATCAGGAAGGGGAGGTGCTTGGCCACAGACATTGGCCCTGGTCAGTATTTGGATGGGAGACCTCCAAGAAGTACTGGGGTCGCGACGTGACGCAGGCAACGGAAAACCACCTCTGAACGTCTCTTGCCTTGAAAACCCTACGGGGTCACTGTAAGTCAGCTGTGATGCTGTAAAAAAAAAAACAACCCAGTGAGGATACATGACAGGGAGCTAAATAAAACAGGAATCTCACAACATTTTATTTGGGCATAAAGGAGAAGCCTACTTCTGCAGAGACTAAGTGGGTTCTAGTCCATGTAAGCTTTTGCTGAAGAAGAGTTGCATTAGTTTCGAAGATGCCACTGGGGGTGGGTGGAAAGTGCCTTCAGGTTGCAGCTGACTTATGGCGACCCCATAGGGTTTTCAAGGCAAGATATGAACATCAGTGGTTTGCCACTGCCTGCCTCTGTGTAATGACCCTTGTATTCCTTGGAGGTCTCCCATCCAAACACCCACCAGAGCCAACCCTGCTTAGCTTCAGAGATCTGATGAGACCACGCTGGCCTGGAGCACGCAGATCAGGGTGAAAGATGCCACTTGATCCCTGTGTAATGTATTCAATAGCTGCCATTGCAATACATGAATCATCTAATTGAAGTACAATGTTAAGCTTCGTCCTGGGCTAGGATCCAAATCCATCCAATCGCATTGATAGCCCAGGAAGAACCAACCAACCACTTGTCAGCAAGCTCCCTGAGCGGGAACGTCCGTGATTGGTCCTTATGCATACAACCTTATTGGTTGGTCAATGTACAGTAGGCGTGGCTACATTAGCCGGGAGAGTTTAAAAGCAGGACAGCTGCAATGTAAAAGCTGTTCTGGCTATCAGATGTTGATCCGTGTTGGAGTTGTGCTCGAGTTGATGAATAAAGCTATTTCTTTACTGAATCACTCTCCGACCACTTTGTTAAGCGAGCGACTTAACACCCTGCTTATTGCTGCTGCAACAGAGTAACACGGCTGCCTCTCTAGAACTTCACGCCAGGGAGCTGTAACTGGCAGAGGTTCCTGGCACCAGGATCACACTCATAAAACATGCATCTCTCCACCTGATAAGACATGTTTACAGAGGTGCACCACCACCAGTATAGCTGAATGCCTGTGTGTGAAGCCGCTCTGAGAAACAGTATAGTGCCACCAAGAGTAGCTTGTATACAGGAAGCCAGTTCAAATCCCCCCCACAGCAAATAAAACCCATGGGAATCTGAGGCTGTAAACTGGAGATTTCCCACACCTTTTTGAGCCTGCCCAGCAGGCACCTTTAGGATTCTGGCACAGTGAGGTGGTTGCTGCCCAAAATGGCTGCCACGAGGTGGAGCCAGCCACAAAATGGTTGCCGCAGCTTTCCTTCAGTCACACAGTGTAGATCCTTAGGCTGTGGTGGCAGCTGCTGGCGATGAAAACTCTTTTTTGAAGAGTTGAGTGGGATCCATATAAGAAGAATTTAGAAATATGAAGTGGGTTTGAACAAAGTGACTGAACAAACAAGAGCTGTGGATGGGGGAAGAAGAGGAGACTGGATTTATACCCCGCCCTTCACTACCTGAAGGAGTCTCAGAGCAGTTTACAATCTCCTTTCCCTTCCCCTCCCTACAACAGACACCCTGTGAGCAATGTTCCCCCTAAGCTGTGGTGTCTTGTGAGCAAAAATTCTACTTTGTGAGCAACTGGCATTAGTTGTGAGCAAGCGATTTGGCTACGGCATAAACTAGTTTGCTCTGGAGCCATACTTCCTGAGCTGAGACGAAAAATTTGTGAGCTGGAGGCTAAAAAACTGTGAGCTAGCTCACACTAACTCAGCTTAGAGGGAACACCGTCTGTGAGGTAGGTGGGGCTGAGAGAGCTCTTTCGAGGACTGCTCGTGAGGGAACAGCTCTGAGAGAACTTGTGACTGACCCAAGGTCACACCAGCAGCAGCATGTGGAGAGGGGAATCAAACCCGGTTCTCCCAGATTAGAGTCCATGCTCCTAACCACTACACCAAAGTGGTATAGTGACACCTGCCCTCAGTTCCTCCACTGGAATACAGAAGGCATCGTGACCATACTGAGATCTGAATTGCAGGTGGATGTGCCGATATTTCCGCAGCATGTTCACTGAAGGGTGTTTCAGGCTGGAAATGGAACTTTCACAAATACTGTCCCAGTAAGAGGCCTTCTTTACTCCACTTGAAGACATTCACGATCCATCTCTGTCACAATTTTGCTACCCCTGAGCTACTTCAGAGTGCACGACCCGCTATGAATGGAACCAAAAAAATGCCAACACAACACCAGAACACGATTATTATTTTTCAGCAAGGAAAAAAATTCAAGATTAATAACTCATGATTTATTGGTACCAACCATGGGCATATAGATTTTTTTCTTCTACTTGTAATATTTAAGATACAGTTTTATCAGAAATCCTTCATTTTGATTACACATTGTACAATAGACAAGGCACTAAAAAAGTACGCCTAGCAAGTCATCCTCATTACAAACTCTTGGCTTGTCTTCAGAGTCTCCATCTTAATGCAAAATAAATAAATATCACTGAACGGCTCTTGCATCAAATAATTCCATCCTGTGAAACGAAATAGGCCACAGCAATTCTCCAGCTCCTTAAATACAACCGTGTGAAGGCGAAGGACCCTGTTCTGTAAGCCAAACAAGGGTGACACCCCACTTTTGGGAGAAGGGAGAAGTTTTTAGCATTTTCCGCAATGTGATTTAGAAAGTAACTCTGCAAGAAGCAGGAGCAGCTTTGGTACTAAATCTGAAGAGGTGATCTATGTCTACATGCAGAAGGCTGGGGGCAACTTTTGAAAACGCGATTCCCCCCCACCTGCAATCCCAGGAGTGGTACTTGTACCAGAGAGACTCTTTATCGTTATGATTCTGACGAACAAATGGACCTTCCATAACTTAGAGACTCCTAGATAACAAATGTGGCTTGGCTGGCGGTGCTAAATCTTGTCCCCATGTTGGACAAGGAATGTTGGGGGTTTTTTTACAAGGAGGAAATGATTCCAAGTGTTTGGTCCCCAAATATATTATAAGTTTCTCCAAGAGGGGAACTCAAGAATCAAAGATACAAGGGAATGCAGGGTTCGGCCGTATGAACTCAGATATTGAGCTCATATGGACCTATGAATTACTTGGTCATCTGTCTCATATTGCCAAACAGTCAAGAATGTTTTTTTTTTTTAAAAAAACACACATAGTAAGTACAAATATGTGGTAAAATAGACACGTGTTCAACCAGTGTTTCACACTGGAAAAGGAGAAAGTGTTCAGCGATCTGACCTTTTTGCTCTAGTAAGACAGGTACTCAAACCCATTGTCCCCTAGCAACAGCCTGCACCTTTTTGGGGCATCCCTTACACTTAGAGGAGCACAGTGCTACACAGATACTATGCAGCGGGCAATAAGGAAACTAGGTGTCAAGCTGCTGTAGTACTGATTGTGCTCCAATCTGATTGGGGCACAGAGGTTAACAATCTGCCTTATAGTACATCACAATTTAGTTCAGTCGACAGTTCTGATACCATTTACTCGGGCATGTTCTACTATCAGCGGGACTGCTCAGAGCTAATCCAGGTTTCAGGGCCGCAGCCTGCCATTTCAAACTAGAAACCGCAATAGTTATCATCTTTAGTGCACATAAAATTCAGTGCCGGACAGAATGTGCACATTTTCAGACACTGTATTTAGAATCAGAACTGTGGATTAACTGCCACGATTCCTTCTCCTCTTCGGTAAGGAGTGAATCCTGATGGACAGGCAATGCCTCCCATCTAGTCTGGAGGGAAGGTCACCCTCTGCTTCCTGTCTCCACTGGTAGGCGGAAACGGTCTCCCCTTCGGTTTGATAACAAAACAACAAAAACCCTTTCAACCTTATAGCCCCGAAATGAAAAGATTCACATCCATAGTAATATCCTAGAGACCAACAGGATTTTCTGGGTGTGAGCTTTTCAGGGTCAAATCTCCCTTTGTCAGGTATGGTACCTGATGATCTGACGAAGGGAGTTTGGACTCTCAAAAAGGTCATACTCAAGAAATCTTGTTGGCTGAAAGGTTCTCCTGGACTCAGACCTAGACGTTCAGACCAACATGGATACCCTCTGATACTTTCCAAAACAAGAAGATGGTCAACTATAAACACAGAACTGAAGTAGAAAAAGGGTGTAGGGGAACAAAGAACCGCCCCCCACCTGCACAGAACAGGGTACCCTCTCCCCTTTACTTCGTTGTGGTGCAGAATTCTTCCCTTACCTCTGAGTAGAAGAAACAATAATGGCGAGTCCAAAGTTCTGTTCTCAACAGAAGGGAATAAATACAGATGAGGTAATTATCGTATGGCATTGTGTGTAGAATGGCCAGGAGATCCTAGGATTGTCTGGCAGCTGCAAGCTCTAGCTCTTAGCATGGTGCCAGTGGCGAGCTAGACTTGTTTTTAGGGGCTGAGGGGGCTCTGAAAGAACTGTGACTGGCCCAAGGTCACCCAGCTGGCTTCTTGTGGAGTGGGGAATCGAACCCGGTTCTCCAGATTAGAGTCCACTGCTCTTAACCACTACACTAAACTGGCTCCCTACAGATGAGGTGCTCAGTCAAGCAGCTTTCCCCATCCAGTTGGGGACAGTGCCTGTTATAGAATCTAGAACCTAAGAACGTTAAGAGAAGCCAAAGTTGCATCAGGCCAATGGCCCACCCAGTCCAACACTCTGTCACACAGTGGCCAAAAATACCAAGTGCCATTAAGATATCCACCAGCAGGGCCAGGACACTAGAAGCCCTCCCACTGTTGCCCCCCACCCCAAAGAAGCTCTTCATTAGTTGGAAGGGACCAGTAGGGTTATCTAGTCCAAACCCTTGCCAATGCAGGAACATCTATAAGACCACAAGTAGGTATCCAATCAATACCCAAAAAAACCAACTTGCAATATAGCCAAAGACTGCATTGACAGAGGCAAAAGATGAAAATGGAGGTGGATAACTTGTAGACTTTTCCCACCAATTACTGACGTCAAAGGCTGTTATGTAGCTGCTGAATGGAGAGAGGAAGGGAAGACATTTCCCACAAGGCTGTAAAACCAGCGTCTCTTTGGTCTGTGTACTGCCATGAAGAGTAGCTTTGTCTGGTTGATTTGGGCTTTGGCGGTCACCTCTGAGGAGGACACGATGCTGCTGGATCTGTGGAAGGAAGTATACTAGAGCCAGCCGTCCGGCTCTCCATTTGAACCAGCTGATGTTCTTCTCCAATTCCATGTGGCTCCAAAGGCCCTCAACAGGCCAGCCCCTGGCAATGTGCCCCTCCTCCTTGAAGGCTGGGCATCCCTCGGTAGATGCATTTGTGATAGTGTCAGAAAGAGCCACCCAGTTAATCTGTGCTCGAGCGAGGCTGGAGTAAGAACTCAGACTTGCTATTTCCTCCAGGAAATGTTCCTGGAAAAGAAGCAGAACCCAATGCAGAGGTCTGGAGTGACCTATGGAGTGGAGACCACACAAAAGGTCACGGATCCTGCAAATGGGCTAAGAAAGCCAGGCCTGCCATTGACTCCACTGCCTTCTTAGTCACTCGTCATGAATTTCCTCTATGTCTACAACTGCCCTGACCTGGATGGCTGAAGCTGGCTTGATGGTGTTAGATCCTGGAAGCTAAGCTGGGTCGGTCCTGGTTAGTACTTGGATGGGAGACCCCAAGGAAGCCAAGGGCTGCTACTCAGAGGCAGGCCATGGCAAACCGCCTCTGTTCGTCTCATGCCTTGAAAGCCCCAAGGGGGTGCTGTAAGTCAGCTGTGACTCGATGGCACTTCCCTCCACCAGGTCTACAAGTAAATTCAAATGAGATATGTGCTACATGGCACTCTTGTCATGATCCTGGGCCTCTAGTGGTGCGGCCTACAGGCTCTAGGGAGGCCTAGGGAAGCCTGTATTGTAGTAGCTAGCAGGGCCTACATTTCCCAGGTCCCCTCTGGACCCTGTCATTAGGCTTGCCAAGTCCCCCCGGGGGGCGGGGAAACCCCCGTCCCAGAGGCCTGTTCCCTGCTGCCCGTGGACCGGGCCCCGGGGGGAACCCCACCCTGACATGCACGTCACCCGGAAGTGACGCGACCACACCGGGCACACTGGGGGCGGGGCCACGGTCATCCGAGGGAAAACTCTATGGTTTTTCCTCGGATGGTTGTGGCCCCGCCCCCAGCGTGGTCGCGTCACTTCCGAGTGACGTGGATGCGGCGCACGCGAGCTCCAGCCGGGAGTCCCCCGCTGTGGCAAAATTCGGACTTGGCAACCCTACCTGTCATTGGTTAACAGGGGATTTTGGAGGGAAAACTTACACCAGCAGAGGAGTAGAGGGTGTTGCCTGGAAAGAATGAATAAACGGCCCTGCCCCAAAGTGGGAAGTGGTTCACTCCCAGGGAGCAGACCTGGTGAGGTTGCTGCAGATGGAGGGATCCCTCATCCAAAAGGGGTGAGTCTGTCTGAGGCCAGATACCTAGAGAAAGCTAGGACGGTATAGTCAGATGTGTCAGGATTTATTATTTTGGCTGGTTTACCCACCTTTACTGTGCTCATTTTTTCCTACATGTTCTTGAACTACAGTTGTTATTAAATGCCTTTAATATAACTAGTTTGTTACTCTGCCTGGGTCCTCACGCCTCATTCGGTCATCAATTGTAAGGGGAAACTTGTTGGGAAAGACCGTATATAAAGGGGTAGGGGTGGGTGCTCTGGGCCCTCCCAAGAAGACCCATACCAGAGTGGTGGCAGCCATTAGAGAACCTTTCTGGCCACTGCCCGCAACAGACTCATTAGGTTTTTTCAAGATTGATCAAGAATCCGCATCAGGTCAGACAACATAGTGCTATTGGTTTCTGGATAGAGAACACATCCAAAGATTGTCCAGGAGGGATATATACACGTGGACTGCAACCCGTGGGGTGTGACTACTATGACTGTCACCTTTGTGAATACTCTGGGACTGAGGCAAGCCACACTGGTTGCGCCCTGGACAGGAAATGCCAATTCTGGTAAGTCCTAGGAACTGGTAACGGGATGGCACGATCAACATATGTAGGGGTATTTTTGGGCAGGAACGCACAGGAACGGAGTTCTGGCTGGCTTCAGAGTTGGCCACACCCACTACAGCGAAAACCTCTGTGTGCGTGGCTACAGAGGGAAGGCCTGGAGAGCGACCTCCCCCCGCAACTCCAAGGCGGGCGGGCTGGCGGGGGGGGGGCCCCTGGAAGGATCGGAGAGGCATTTAAATGCCCAGGCAAGTCAAGGGAAGGCATGGGGGATGTGGCCTAATATGCTAATTAGTTTCTGCTGTTGGTTGTGGCCTATTGTGCTAGTGAGCTGTGCTGTCAGGGGTGTGGCCTAATATGCTAATGAGTTTCCGCTGTTGGTTGTGGCCTGTTATGCTAATGAGTTCCTGCTGGGCTTTTTCTACAAAAAAGCCCTGTGTAAGAAGAGACTGGATTTATACCCCACCCTTCACTACCCAAAGGAGTCTCAGAGCGGCTTACAAACTCCTTTCCCTTCCCCTCCCCACAACTCTTACACTGACTGATGATCAGAAGTCATTCCTGTAGGGTGCTGCCTCCGCTACATAGCAAAGTTTATCCTGAACTGAGCATAGATACTGTATGGCACGGCCAGCTTGTTCTGTGGAGGGTACGTACTCACACATTTTGAAAGGTCTGTAGCCACACCCCACTAGCTCCTGCCGAGCATCCGATCAAGTGGCTGGCATGATTTATTTCTTATGAGGCCTTCCACTTAAAGACCTCAGGCTGGAACTGAGATCCTGTTGTGGTCTCTGCTACCAAGCTTGGGTCTCAACCAGGATCGTTTTCTATATGCCAAATGTAATCTGGGTAGTTCTCTTTGGGAGTAGAAAGGGCGAAAGGCATAGCTGGTCTAAATGCAGCCTGGAAAGCAAGTCGCCCTGGGATGCTGTTATGTTTCCCAAACACAAAGTGAATCGTATCTCATGAACACATGAAGCTGCCTTCTACTGAATCAGACCCCTTGGTGCATCAAGGTCATTATTGTCTACTCAGGCTGGCAGTGGCTCTCCAAGGTCTCAGGCAGAGAAGGTCTTTCACATCACCTACTGCCAGATCTTTTAACTGGAGGAGATACTGGGTTGAGAACTTTAAAAATCGATTCCTGGGAGCATTCAGGGGGCATTCAAATAAAATGTGCACCCATATACCAATCTCCCCTAAAGAATATTCACACAAACATTCAGAAAAGGGGGTCTACCACGCATAACAGCAGTGGGCTGCGCATTTAAACAAGTCAATTAAAAAAAAATCTCCAAAATAATTTTGGACAAACAAATGCAAGGCAAAGGAGGTAGGGGGATTTTTTTTTTTAAAAAAAGGAATAACAACCCCCATAAGCACGAATCACCTATCAGGATCCCCCCCCACCCCCCGGGTGAGAGGAGTAATTTCATTTTGGCAGCTTATATCTTACAGGTGCTAAGAGACGCAGGTATTTGATTTTACAGACTCTCAAGAAGTCCCAAAGAGTTGCCAAAAATGCTTCCGAATGCAAAATACAGTCATATCGCAACAGCACAAAGCAGTAAATAGCAACCCTAAAAAGGCATCACGGAGGCTACATGAGGATACAACAAGCTGTACAAGATAGCAGGGGGACCCACTGGTGAAAGTGGCACAAAACCAGTCAGGGATAAGTACCAGCAAAAACGCTACATAATTTTTTTGGGGGGGGGGGAATGCACGGACATCTCTCTGGCTTGGTTACAAGAAATCTAGAAAACGATGCAATCTATTTCTTCACTTCGCACACCAAGAATGGGCGACCTTTTAAAAGGTCGCCGCATTTCTGCATTTGGGTGGCATTTCCTTGGGCACCAAAAAGAACAGTCACACAATCTGCAAAATCTTCTTTGATCCATGGGATTCCACACGGTATTGCTGATGCTAATCATGAGGAACGAGGAAAGCATCTAAGGGACTGAACAGCACTATCTGTTAACACCCTTCCAAGTGCACCGAATTCAGTGGGCCCAGAAATGTGTGACGCTGCTTAGAACTGCGCTACAAACTGACGAGACCAATCCATGCAGAGAACAACTCTATAGTAACTTTGTGAACCGCACGACTCTAGAGAACCTACACTAATATTGCTTTTCTGAGCCCAAAAGCCCACGACGCACCCTTCTTGTCTTTGCTCTGCCGACACTGCGGAATCATCATAGGCTTTAGAACGACTCTGGGTAAGAATTCAACACCTAAGTGGCTTTTCAATGCAGCAGCTTCCAATCTGCAAAAATACAGTCTCTGTCTGCCCTGGACTCCCATTATTTCTACCATCCGATCTAGACACCAAATCCTTTGGCCACAGCACACCCAACATTTACCCGAGTAACCCATCCACAAGACAACCAGCAGACCTTGTCATAAGAGCATAAGAGCCCTGCTGGATCAGACCAATGGTCCATCTAGTCCAGCATCCTGTCTCACACAGTGGCCAACCAGGCTGAGGCCTTCCCCTGATGTTGCCTCCCGGCTCTGGGAATCACAGGATTAGTGCCTCTGAACGTGGAGGTTCCCCTCACATCACCATGGCTTTTAGCCACTAATAGACTTCTCCTCCATGAATCCATCTAATCCCCTTTTCAAGCTGTTTCTTCCTGTGGCCATCACGACATCCTCTGGCAGCAAATTCCACATTTTAATCACTCTCTGTGTAAAGCAGTATTTCCTTTTGTACATCCTGAACCTACGGCCCATCAGTTTCATTGGACGGCCTCCAGTTCTAGTCTTACCCATAGTTATGAGGTGGATGATAAAGCCTGTCATTTGTGGCCAACATTTTCCACCCTGTTTTTTGCAGGGACAAGTCACTACATTTAAAAATAAACGCATACAAGTGCAAATAGGGTGTACTGCTCAAATGCGAACCCATTATAGTAACCCACAAATGTCTATGGGGATGGTTACACTGCGTTTTCTTATTGCTCATCTGAGGTCTTCTGTTGGTTGTTATAAAAAAAACAGTTGACGTTTTGCAAAAGTGATTACTGCCCATTCATAGAAAACAAGATAAATGGTGGCAAACAAGAGAGTGTTTAATAGTAAAAAAATCATTAACTTGGTCCGGTAAACAGGGACCCAGGCACGAACAATCTCAGACACACCAAGCCAAACACTACGTTGTCAGTGGCTAAATAAGCGTCTTGCTTTTGCTCCTTGCCTGATAGGAACTGGTGGAGCCATCAAGTATATGATATAATAATATCAATCTACAGCTAGTGACCAAACTCAGCCAGGGGGGGTTACATTGAACAGACTTGAGGTGAGTGCCTTCATCATACCAGCTGGTATAGTGTGATGGTTAGAGGATTAGGTCAGGACTGAAGAGAAACGGATTCATATTCCAGTCAGCCCTGGAGTTCTCTAGGCAGAGTTGCCAACCTCCAGGTGAGGCCTGGAGATCTCCCAGAATCCCAAATGATCTCCAATCAGTTCCCAAGGAGAAGATGGTTGCTCCAGAGGGTGGACTACTTTATGACTTTGTGGCATTATACTCTGCTGGGGTCCTTCTCCTTCCCAAACACCACGCTCCCCAAGTACCACCCCCAAAACTCCAGGAATTTCCCAGCTTAGAGTTGGCAACCTTATCTCCAGGTAATAATTCTAATTATCATATGGCAGTGTGTGTTGTATAGGCAGGAGATCCGAGGACTGTCTGCCGCCCGAAGTTCTAACTCTTTAGCGTTATGCACCACTAAAGTGGCGAGCTAGACTTGTTGGTGGGCTGAGAGAGCTCCGAGAGAGCTTGTGACTGACCCAAGGTCACCCAGCTGGCTTCACGTGGAGGAGTGGGGAATCAAACCTGGTTCTCCAGATTAGAGTGCTGCCGCTCTTAACCACTACGCCCAAGCTGGCTCTCCCTATTTCCAGGTGATCTTGGGAAAGGTGATCTCTTCCCCAATCTACTTCACAGATTTCAACAGATGCTGATGAGATGAAATGTGAAATACTGCATATTAATTAAAGTAATGATCTAAGTACTCTGTGCAATAATTATATAATAGATGTGGCACATTTCTGTTATACTGTCTTTTTAAGAGTTTAAAATTAACTTTTATGGTGTATGGCCTATAGGCTTTTAAACCCAATGAACTGAACTGAATTGAATGTAATAATCTTTGGCCAAGGGAGAGTTTACACAAAAGAGAGGATAAAGGTAAAGGTTCCCTTGCTTGAAAGCCAGTCGAATCCGACTCTAGGGTTGTGGTGCTCATCTCCATTTCAAAGCCGAAGAGCCAGCGCTGTCCGAAGACGTTTCCGTGGTCATGTGGCCGGCATGACTAAACACCAAGGCGCACGGAATGCTGTTCCCACCGAAGCGGTACCTACCGGTATTTATCTACTTGCAATTTCTTGCTTTCGAACCGCTAGGTTGGCAGGAGCTGGAACTAGAGATGGGAGCTCACTCCGTCATGCGGCACCTGGGTCTCGAACTGCTGAACTACTGACCTTCCACAGCCTGCAGTTCAGCGTCTTAACCACTTGAGCCACCGCAGCTCCAGCTCAAGGAGAGGATATCCAACAAGAAATTAATAGGGGCAACATGGAAAAGATGCAGTAAGGAAAATCAATGGGATAAGAAGATGCATCTTAAAAGAAAAGAGCCCAGAAGGTAAGAGAAATGGAAGCACCTCAGATTGGCACCAAAATTGCACTGTAATTAAAAAAAAAAACCCTAGCTAAATAAGAAGCAGGGAAGAATTAAAACACTGGGGTCCTTACCGAATACTTGGCTGTGGTCACACACACTAAATAATCCACTTTCAGTGCACTTTCCAACTGGATTTTACTGTGGGAACTGGCAAAAATCCAGCTGGAAAGTGCTTTGGAAATGGATCGAAAGTGGATTATTTAGCGTTGTGTGACTGCAGCCGTTGAGAAACAGACTCACTGGAGAAAGAGTGGGCTGCCTCAAAACATCCACTTAAAATACGAAACAAGACCTGGCTCAATTCATAAACAAACTTACACATTCCGTTGGAAAAGAAACAATCATACCTTCAAACGACAGAGCTGTGGTCGAAAGAACTACTACAAGAAGAAACGACGTCAAAACGTTATACCAGCACCAGCCTTGGAGGAGGTGGACTGAGAATTTTAAAAATGAACAAGAATGAAAATAGAAAACAGAATTTGGGAAGTTGAGACGATCGCCTCTCAGCGCAGGCCAAAGGAGGGGGACCTGCGGCAGAATTTCCTACAACAAAATATATCAACAGAGGTACATTAAAGTGATCTCTAAGCTTGGGGGGAAATGTGGAGGTCCTCAGAGCTAAAAACTAGGATTAAATTCTCATAAAACTGTGGCGGGACGCCTTTCTCAGCTCCCTGACTTCAATTCTTTTATTTATTTCATTCATACCTGGCCTCTCCCCCCAACAGGAACCGAAAACAACTGAGCCTCCGAACAACCTTGTGAGGTAGCTTGGGCTGAGAGCAATGCTCCCTCTAAGCTGTGGAGTCCTGTGAGCAAAAATTCTACTTTTTGCTAAAAAACTCCTGGCATTGAAGTTGTGAGCGAGCGATTTGGCTGCTGCATAAATTAGTTTGCTCTGGAGCCAATCTTCCTGAGCTAAGACAAAAATGTGTGAGCCGGAGGCTAAATAAACTGTGAACGAGCTCACACTAACTCAGCTTAGAGGGAACACCGGCTGAGCGTAGGTGACTGGCCCAAGGCTACCCACACCAAGCGCCCATCCCAGGGCAGGGTTTCAAATCTGGGTCTCTTAGATCCTATTCCGACACCTGAAGCACTGCACCACATGGGCCGGCATTGGATTTAAGAAGGTATGATTCAGCTAGTGGGTGCTACGGATGATGACCACTGCCCCACCCAATACCGGGAAGACCAGAACTACTCCTGGCTGATCTAGAAGAGGATGAAAAGTGATAGAAAAGAGCAAGAGTCCAGGGGCACCTTAAAGACTAACAAAATCAGTGGCCGGGCGTGAGCTTTCATGAGCCTGAAGTATCTGAAGAAGTGAGCAGTGACTCGTAAAAGCTCACACCCTGCCAAATGCTGTGAGTCTTCAAGGCGCTCCTGAACGCTTGCTCTTTTTGACTGCTACAGACGGACTAACACGGCTACCCATCTTGACACTGACGCAGAGAGGAGTACTCCACCTCTGAGGATGCCAGTCACAGCTGCCGGCGAAACGCCAGGTACTACAATGCCAAGACCACGGCCGTACAGCCCAGGAAATCCACAACAACTATGCATCTTGGATCTCTCTCCGTGAAAAGGGATATTCCCGTAAAGAGGCTCGTGGAGTCAGCTTGTATACAAACACCTATCAATCACATTCAGGGAGAATTTCCAATTGGTCTCTGAATGCCCCTCGCCACTCGTGAGACCAAACCTGAACCTATAGTGGGGTGACCAGAAGCAAAGGATAAAAGGCAGAGGGGAGAAAAGAGGTTCTCTCTTCTGTACGGGTAAAGGTAAAGGTTCCCTTGCTCGAAAGCCAGTCGAGTCCGACTCTAGGGTTGCGGTGCTCATCTCCATTTCAAAGCCGAAGAGCCAGCGCTGTCCGAAGACGTTTCCGTGGTCATGTGGCTGGCATGACTAAACAACAAGGCGCACGGAACGCTGTTACCTTCACACCGAAGTGGTACCTATTTATCTACTTGCAATTTCTTGCTTTCGAACTGCTAGGTTGGCAGGAGCTGGAACTAGAGACGGGAGCTCACTCCGGCATGCGGCACACTCGGGTCTCGAACTGCTGAACTACCGACCTTCCACAGCCTGCAGTTCAGCGTCTTAACCGCTTGAGCCACCGCAGCTCCTTTCTGTACGGGTGCAGGGACCTTATTTTAATTTCCATTCGGTCGCTGCGCTACAGACTCCCAAGTTTTCTACAACGAACCGCAAATGAAAATTAGCCCAGCGTTTCCTTATAAATGCCCCCTTTAAAAAAAAAAGTCATTCCTGACTGACTCAGCTGATGTCTTCCATCAATAATTTGGGACTTGGCACTACATAATTTTTTGGAACCGGCGAGCCTGATCTTCTGAGATCTTTGCAGCTAAGCTGGATTAGCTGGAACGGGACAGTCACAGAAGAGGATTCGGTCTCATAAAGCCCCCTTCCTGCAGGCTGACAGGGTTCAGACCAGACATAGGTAAACATGATGTATAGACATGCTGTATAGACCCTCCATGTTGAGTTTTTGATTTTTCGCTACTCCAAGAAAGATACCAGAAAGAGTTTTGTCGGTGGCTGGCAGACTGATCAGGCCCTATAGAGCCAGGACATTCAACTGACAGCCAGCAGAGGCGGGACGAATATGTCCTACACAACCAGCAGCTGGGGTCAAGCAGAAAGCCAACCAAGTGAAAGCTCTAGATTCTTTCCTGCTGTGGTAAAAACCTGGAATGCCGCTATTTCCTTCACCTCCCATTGACTTCTCTGGAAAGGAAGATGGGGAAAGGGTTCTAGACGAGGGGTCCCCAACCTTTTCAAGCCCGCGGGTACCTTTGGAATTCTGACACGGGAGGGGGATAATTTTTTTAAAAAATGGGAAAGAGGAGAGAGAGAGAAGAAAACTAACACTGTTGGGTCAGACGCTGCTGAAACGATGTACTAACACTGTTGGGTCAGACGCTGCTGAATATGACGCCATTTTAATCTGCTTGCCGATCGCATCTCCAGTGGCCAGTCAGAAGTCCTGCTGGGCAAATGCCCAACCTGGCCAAACCTACTCTCTTAAAAATGATTGTGGGGCCACAGGAAAGGGATTGGTGAGAACCATGGTGTCCCCGGGCCCCACATTGGGAACCCCTGTTCTAGAACACCCCCCGGCTCAGCGATACGACTGGGGCCCCCACTAACTAGGCCTGTCTCAATATATGTGACTGTGGCGTGAGATCCGGCTTTCCCCCTTTAAAACTAAGAGGGATCTTCCAGCTTTTTGAGCCGACAGACAGATATTTCAAAGCCCAATTGCACACCCACTCTGTGGCTCTCTTAGACTGAAAGCACCCATCGCAGAGAAAAATAAATGGATTCTGAAACAGCACTGCTGTGCCTATTCGAAAAGCCCTACACGGAGCGTCCCCCCATCTCCCCCCCCCAAAGAAACAGAACATCTTTTAAATTAGACACCACTTTTTCTTTAGCTTTTCCTTACTGCTCGTGCACAGCCCGTCGAACAGCCACCCACACTACAAATACAAACTCGGCTTCGCTGAATCCCAACCCCCTTTGTGAAGAACCCCTGCGGGTTCAATCCGACCGACTGGCCGCCGCCACGTCTTCTAGGGTGAATTAGGGAAGGGTCTGTTAAAGGAAGAGACGGGCCACTCCTTGGTAACTGTCTGAAGCTTCCGCTCCCAGTACATTTTTTTTTTGTTCAGCACTTCCATCTTGATCCGGTGCTCCTCCTCCGCCATCTCGCACTCCCGCTCGATCTGCTGGATCTTGGCCACGTGCACCTCGTTCATCTGGATCAGCTGCAGTTGCAGGATGGACATCTGCTGGTGGTGCTCCTCCTCGTGCATCTTCTTCAGGTCGCTCTCCTGGGCGGCCTTGCTGCGGAAGTTCTTATTGCCCGTGAGTCTGACGGCCGAGCAAGAGGGCTCGGACTGCGAGGTGCCTTCACATACCTGGTAATGGACGAGCTCTTTCTCCTCATCGCACAGTTCCCTGTTTATGACGGTGAAAGGTTCTGGGGGAAAGGCAAAGAGAGGATCACATGAAACCACCGCCCATGTATCTCCCCTCCCCCCGAATGCAAGTGGAGCAACGGGTAAAATGCACAGTAAACAGGCTAGAATGGCGCTGACCTGGATGGTACAGGCTAGTCCAGGGGTGTCGAACTCATTTGTTATGAGGGCCGGATCTGACATAAATGAGACCTTGTCAGACCGGGCCATGTGTGTCATAACATGTCATGCCAGGTAGCAGAGATATAAACGTTATAAAGGACACAAACACAAAGGGTTTTTTAAAAACCTTAAAATAAAAACATGCTTAAAACATTAGCACTCTTGCAATATTTTGTTTATCTGACAGTGTCTGATAACTGACACCTCTTGCTCTGAATTATTGCATCAAAATGTCTGGGCCGTTGCAATATTGAGTATGTTGTTCAGGTGTGTATCTGCACACCTACGATGACGCAGCAGAGGCAGCAGCAGCAGAACTGGAAGAAGAAGTAGAAGACAGCCAGTTCCACTGCAGGCCTGATAGAAGCTCTCTCCGGGGGCTGAATCCGGCCCTCGGGCCGCATGTTTGACACTCCTAGGCTAGCCTGTTCCCATCAGATCTCGGAAGCTAAGCAGGGTTTGCTGTGGTTAGTATTTGGGTTGGGAGACCACCAAAGAAGTCCAGGGTTGCTACGCAGAGGCAGGCAACGGCACACCACCTCTACTCATCTCTTGCCCTGACCTGGATGTCTCAAGCTAGCCCAATCTCATCCGATCACAGAACCTAAGCAGCATTGGCCCTGGTTAGTACTTGGATGGGAGACCACTGAGGAAGTCCAGGGTTGCTACGCAGAGGCAGACAACAGCACACCACCTCTACTCATCTCTTGCCCTGACCTGGATGGCCCAGGCTCGCCCAATCTCATCCGATCACAGAAGCCAAGCAGCATTGGCCCTGGTTGGTACTTGGATGGGAGACCACTGAGGAAGTCCAGGGTTGCTACGCAGAGGCAGACAACGGCACACCACCTCTACTCATCTCTTGCCCTGACCTGGATGGCCCAGGCTCGCCCAATCTCATCCGATCACAGAAGCCAAGCAGCGTTGGCCCTGGTTGGTACTTGGATGGGAGACCACTGAGGAAGTCCAGGGTTGCTACGCAGAGGCAGACAACGGCACACCACCTCTACTCATCTCTTGCCCTGACCTGGATGGCCCAGGCTCGCCCAATCTCACCAGATCACAGAAGCTAAGCAGGGTTGGCCCTGGTTAGTACCTGGATACGAGACCACTAAGGAAGTACAGGGTCGCTATGCAGAGGCAGGCAAAGCGCCTCCGAACATCTCTTGCCTTGAAAACCCTACAGGGTCGCTGTATGTCAGCTGCTACTTGATGGCACTTCCCACCACCACCAAACAGACTAGGTTCAAATGCTCACCCAGGGCCAAACCTGACATTTGTTGGGAATTGGCTGATTTTTTTTTTACGGCTCAGTTCCCATGTACTTGAGAACATGTCTGGTTTTGCTCCTGAGCCATAAATTGACTGTGTGGACACAAGGGAAGTCAGTATCTTTCTCTCTCAGCCTTATTGGGAAGCTGTTTTGAATATAAATCAGACCGTATGCCAACGAAGGTAACTGAAACTGATAAAACAAGATAATGCCACTGTTAGATACGAGACTCGAGGCAGCAGGTGAACAGTGATAACAGCTTTATTTAACACGAAGTCAGAAGAACCAGAACGAGACAAGCAACGGAGCAACAGGCTCCTTTTGAAACAGTCCGGGTTTGGCAAGCCACGCCCACATGTCAGAAAAGATCCAATCAAATGCAGTACATAACTACTGTAACGCTCTCTACTTAGGGCTGCCTCTGTCGCAAATCCGGAAGCTGCAGCTAGTGGAGAATGCTGCGGCCAGGCTGTTGTTGGGCCTCTCTAGGCGAGACCATATTTGGCCTGGGCTGCAAGCGCTGCACTGGCTGCCAATAGCATACCGGATTTGCTTCAAAGTGGTGGTTCTTACCTTTAAAGCCCTGAATGGCCAGGGTCCGGCTTACCTGAAGGACCGTCTCTTCCTGTATGTTCCCCCAAGAGCACTACGATCGGGGAACCTCCATCTCCTGGAAGTTCCAGGTCCCCGAGAGATTAGAGATTAAGTTTGCCCCTACTAGGGCCAGGGCTTTTTCGGTGGCGGCTCCTACCTGGTGGAACAAGCTCCCAGAGGAGATCCGGGCCCTGCGGGACCTTATGCAGTTCCGCAGGGCCTGCAAGACGCTCTTCTTCCGCCAGGCGTTCGAGTAGGAGCCGCCGCTGCCACTATCCTACCACCGAGGTAGTGTGTCATCGGCTGCCCTACTAAAGGGGGGCAGGCCTGGCCTGGCAGAACAGCGTAGCGGGAGACCGCGCTACTGAGATAGCTGGCCGCCAAATTTGGGTGGCTGTTCCCATCTTGGAAGATTTATATAGGTTCAGCATATATAGGATGATTTTTACTGTTGTTTTAAATATTGTATTGTACTATATGTTTTATTGTAATTTATACCTCGGCTTTGCCGCATGTGAGCCGCCCTGAGCCTTTGGGAGGGCGGGATATAAATCAAATAACTAAATAAAGAACAATCACTTTGCTTTCCTCCAGAACGTCCCTTGTTCTGATAGGTCGGTTTACAATACCTTGGTCAGACTCAAGCTCATACATTCTATTCCATACACAACAGCCACTGATGCCATTGCGACGTCCTTGTAAGAAGGTTGGTACAGACATTAGATTCAGTACGGTGGATAATACTCCATCTTACCACTCTGCTGAGAAAAGCTTATTCCTAAGTGCTGTCAAGTCACGGCCAATTTATGGCGACCCCCCAAAGCGTTTTCAAGGCAAGTGATTTAGCAGAGGTGGTTGGCCATTGCCTTCCTCTGCAAAGTCTTCCTTGGTAGTCTTCCATCCAAGTATCGACCGTGCTTAGCTTCTGAGATCTGATGAGATCAGGCTATGCTGTACCATTCCGCATCCCCAAAGCTTGCTTACTTATTAAAATATTTAAATCTCACCTTTCCCTTTCTGCTCGTGTTTGACATTTTCCTCCAGTTGAAGGATACTTTGTCCAACTTAAGTAGTTCTTCCATTAGAGGAAGAGACACTTCAGCTGGAGGAAGGGTACTCGGAGGACGCCTGGATCCACCCCAGGGACTACTGTACCACCTAAAACCCCAAGCCACATCACGCCGTTTGTTACAGCCAATCAAAGCAACACAATACGGTGTGCAAATTTCTGAGTTCTTTTTGAACTGAAGAAAAGTTGAGAGCTCAAAAGCACACACAGCAGTCGGTGTCATTTTGGTTGGTCTTATTCAAAGGTATCACCAGGCTCGAGTTTTCGAATTTTTCTTTGGACCAATACATGCTACAACCTGGAACCTCCATCTACATATATCACACACCACATAAACACACCACTAGATGGCGATATTGCCATTGCCAGGAAAGTAGGCTAAACATGACCTCATCAGATCTCAGAAGCTAAGCCAAACCGCGTCCTCCCTTCTTAGTACTTGGATGGGAGACCACCACAGCAGTCCAGGGTTGCTACGCAGAGGCAGGCAATGACAGATCACCTGTGTTTGTTTCTTGCATTGACCTGGACAGCCCAGACTAGCCCAATCTCCTCAGATTAAAGAAGCTAAGCAGGGTGGGCTCTGGTTAGTACTTGGAGGGGAGACCACCAAGGAAGTCCAAAGGGTCGCTATGCAGAGGCAGGCAGTGACAAACCGCCTCTGAACATCTCTTGCTTTGAAAAACCTTCAGGGTTGCCTGGTTACTACTTGGATGGGATTCGAACCCTGGTATTGTTCCAGTTTTAGTATATGTGCTGTCGAAGCGAGCACGTCGAACCTTGGACTCCCATGTCCTAATCCAGCACTCTAGCCACTAGACCACACTGGTACTCTATATGCACACATGCATTAAAAAATGTATATCCTATGCACACACTTAGAAGATACTGTAATAAGCTTAGAAGATACCATAATAAACTATCTTCAGAGACTATAACAACAAAACCAGCATCTTCTCTTTCTTTCCTTCTCCCCCCCCCTCTTTTTTTAAGGTCGCCTTTCTCTTTTATTTTTGCTTCCAGCAAAGGGGGGGGGCCAATTCCTGTTAACCATATAACTACATGTTTGGTGTAGTGGTTAAGAGCAGCGGACTCTAATCTGGAGAACTGGGTTTGATTCCTCACGCCTCCACGTGCAGGCAGCTGGGTGACCTTGGGCCAGCCACAGTTCTTTCAGAGCTGTTCTGTCAAGAGCAGTTTCTGTCAGAGCTCTCTCAGCCCCACCTACCTCACTGGGTGTCTGTTGTGGGGAGGGGAAGGGAAAAGGAGACCGTAAACCACTCTGAGACTCCTTCGGGTAGTGAAGGGCAGGGTATAAATCCAATCTCCTCCTCCTCCTCTTCTTCATGAGTCACCTGACACCAGGCACAAGACCGTTTTTGACCATTATCTTGTCTGAACAAAGCTAAGCAAGACAACTCCCTTGTGAGGCCACTGAAATCAGTGGTCTTAGAAGAACATAATTCTGCTTCGAAGGGCACCCTAAACTTCCTAGCCCTGACAACTCTGAAACCAGCTTCAGGGAAAGGGGAATGGATGAACGGACTTACAAGTGATTTCATTCAGCTTCTGGAATGCAAACGCCACGAGTGCAGTTTGTCTGAGTGCAGGACAGAGCCGTACCTTGACTAGAAGTCTCCGGCTGGTATTCCGAATCCTCCTCCGGCGGACTCTGCAAAAAGTACACTTGCTCCGGCACCATGCCAGTGATCTTCTCCTTCCCGAGGACGTGATTACTGATCAGCGGGCTTATACTCCGTTTGACCTTATCCCGCCTGTCATGGGACATTATTTTCTTGGTCCGTGCCTTGATGTTCTCCCAGCATTTCTTCAGCTGCTTGAAGTCGCGGAGGGAAACGCTGGGTTGAGAATTATATTCGTGCGCCAGGGCCTGCCAGGTCCGTTGCTTCAGGGCAATTGTCCGGGCGTCGCTTTTCTTGCACTCCAGGACATATTTGTATTTCTCAACCAGCGCAAGCAGCACACTCTTCTCCACTTCGGAGAAGTATTTGGCCGGCTTGATGACTTCGCTGTTTTGCATTTTCCGTTGCTTCTCCAGGGTGCCAGAAGAACCTAGGAAAACAAGGGGAGGACTCTTAGATCTGAAAACGACAGCGACAACCAGTGCTCCCTCTAAGCTGAGTCAGTGTGAGCCGGCTCACCAGCTTTTTAGCCTCCGGCTCACACATTTTTGTCTCAGCTCAGGGAGGATGGCTTCAGGGCAAGCTAATTTATGCCGCAGCCAAATGGCTGGCTCCCAACTTTCATGCCGGTAGCTCACAAAGTAGAATTTTTGCTCACAAGACTCCACACCTTAGAGGGAAGATTGGCGACAACAGTGAATTCTTCCTCAAGCGTCTCGTGTTTTGTTCGTACTGAACACGTGAAGCTTGCCTTACACTGAACCAGACCACAGGGTTGCCACCCTCCAGGTGGTGGCTGGAGATCTCCAGGGATTGCAACTGGCCTCCAGGCAACAGAGATCAGTCCACTTGGAGAAAATGGGCCGCTTTGGAAGGTGGCATGATTCCTCTCTCCAAACCCTGCCCTCCTCAGGCCCCGCCTCCAAAATCTCCAGGTACTTCCCAACTCAGAACTGGCAACTCTCGTCCATCACACTCAGGCTAGCAGCTCTCCAGGGTCTTTCACATCACCTCCTGCCTGGCCCTTTTAACTGGAGATGCCAGGGATTGAACCTGGGACCTTCTGCATGCTAAGCAGACACTCTACCACTGAGCTACAGGCCCGCTTCGTGGCCCTCCAGGGTCCCAGGTGGAGGTCATTCCCATCACCTATTGCCTGGCCCTTTTAACTGGAGATGCCAGGGATTGAACCTGGGACCTTCTGCATGCTAAGCAGACACTCTACCACTGAGCTACAGGCCCGCTTCGTGGCCCTCCAGGGTCCCAGGTGGAGGTCATTCCCATCACCTATTGCCTGGCCCTTTTAACTGGAGATGCCAGGGATTGAACCTGGGACCTTCTGCATGCTAAGCAGACACTCTACCACTGAGCTACAGGCCCGCTTCGTGGCCCTCCAGGGTCCCAGGTGGAGGTCATTCCCATCACCTATTGCCTGGCCCTTTTAACTGGAGATGCCGGGGATTGAACCTGGGACCGTCTGCATGCCAAGCAGACACTCTACCACTGAGCTACAGGCCCGCTTCGTGGCCCTCCAGGGTCCCAGGTGGAGGTCATTCCCATCACCTATTGCCTGGCCCTTTTAACTGGAGTTGCCGGGGATTGAACCTGGGACCTTCTGCATGCAAGCCAGACACTCTGCCACTGAGCTACAACCCCACTTCATGGCTCTCCAGGGCCTCAGGCAGAGGTTTTTCCCATCACCTGCTGCCTGGTCCTTTTAACTGGAGATGCCAGGGATTGAACCGGGGACCTTTTGCATGCCAGGCAGCTGCTCTAACCACTGAGTCACAGTCCCTCCCTCAATTGGAGGCAAAGCACCAGATTAAGCCTTATATCTTTATGTGAAGACACAAAACTGCTGTTGTTTTGCATAACATTCCCAAAACATCAGTGGCCACGATCGTTCGGCCAGGGCCGCATCTGGGTGTCATTTGCAAATCTGCCTTACCCACACTGGGAAATCCAGTTGTGCGTTAACTGCTACAAGGCAACAATCTCACAACACCCAGGCACATGTGGATGCAGCCCTGCTAATCCTGGTACTAAGTTCAGAGCAGCTGAATATTAATCCACGTGGCATAAAACTGATTTATGGCCCCGGTCACACGGGCTAGATATCGCGGGGGGGTGTGGGGAGGCGTGGCTGTTTGCCCCGGGGCTAAATAACGCACGGTTGCGCGATCAGACCTCCCGTGGAGGTTCAGTGGAGGTCCCGTGGGTAGGGGGAGGTGCCAATCATAGGACAATCCTGCCGTGCGGCAAAGAAGCGGCACGGTGCGGCAAACGGGTTTGGGGTATTTTTGTACACCAAAGTATGCGCATGCTCCGTTAGTTGCTTCTGCGCATCCATGGAGACTTGGAAAATACCCACCCTTTTTGCAAGGGGACATGGGCGGGCGCCGGATGCCACCGGAAACGCGATCAGACGCCTGCCCTTGCCCCGCGGTTACCGGAAACTAGTACCTCGGAGGTACTAGTTTTTTACCCCGCATCTTCGGCAGGAAGCCTCGGATGAGCCACGGAAGCGCTACGCTTCCCAGATGTGGCGGTGAGATCGCGCCCGGAAAATCCGCCTATCTTCCGTCTCTCTAGCGTGGCTAATGTTCCGTGTGACCGCAGCCTATGTTAACTTATTGTCAGATGTGGTCAGGGCCACTAGCTGTTATTTTTTTTTAAAGGCCCTCTAACGCACACATGTATGATATAACTTAGCTTTTCTTTAGTCACAAGAAGAGCTAAATCAAGCCTCCTAGCTCAGAGATAGTATACCTCAATATATCGGGAATAACGACAAGGCAATACTATCTTTGTGCAAGTTTCCCAAGGGCATTTGGACGGTGTGGTGTCGTGGTTAAGAGGGGCAGACTCTGACCTGGAGAGCTGGGTTTGATTCCTCCTCCACACGAAGCCTGCTGGGTGACCTTGGGCCAGTCACAGTTCTCTCAGAACTTGCTCCGCACCTCACCTACTTCACAAAGTGCTTGTTGCGGGGAGTGGAAGGGAAGGTGAGTGTAAGCTGCTCTGAGACGTGTGAGGCCTGCTGGGCGATGCTGGGCCAGTCCCAGTTCTCTCAGAACTCTCTCAGCTCCACCTACCTCACAAGGTGCTTGTTGTGGGGAGAGGAAGGGAAAGCAATTGGACGCTGCTTTGGGAAATGTGAGGCCTGCTGGGTGACCTTGGGCCAGTCACAGTTCTTTCAGAACTTGCTCCGCCTCACCTACTTCACAAAGTGCTTGTTCTGGGGAGTGGAAGGGAAGGCGAGTGTAAGCTGCTCTGAGACGTGTGAGGCCTGCTGGGCGAGCCTGGGCCAGTCCCAGTTCCCTCAGAACTCTCTCAGCACCTACCTCACAAGGTGCTTGTGGTGGGGAGAGGAAGGCAAGGCAATTGGACGCTGCTTTGGGAAATGTGAGGCCTGCTGGGCGACGCTGGGCCTCTCAGAACTCTCTCAGCCCCGTCTACCTCACAAGGTGCCTGCTGTGGGGAGAGGAAGGGAAGCTGACTGTAAGCCACTTTGAGACACCTTAAGGCAGGGAAAAGCAGGGTATGAAAACCGACTCTTCATCTTCTTCCAGCATGGGAAATGGAGTCTGTCCATGTGGTGTAAGAACATTCAATGCCACATGGGGCACCACCATGGAGAGAAAAAGGCTTTTGGGCAGTTTTGCGCTAGACAGCTCTTCTCCAATTCAGACTGACTAGCAAGCCTGGGAGGTGTCTTGTCTATCCCTCTGCAAGATACAAAACCCCGAATAATGGGATTTAGGTGGGTCGCCGTGTTGGTCTGAAGCAACAGAACGAAGTTTGAGTCCAGTGGGGCACCTTTAAGACCGACAAAGTTTAATTCTGGGCATAAGCTTTCGTGGACAGGCACACGTCTTCAGATACAGTGAAAGTGACCTATATGTAAGGCTTGAGGAAGTCTGTGTCACTGTATCTGAAGAAGCAGGCACGTGCACAAAAGCTTATACCCGGAATTAAACTTTGCTGGTCTTAAAGGTGCCCCTGGACTCAAGCGGTGTTCTTCTGAATAATGGGAGTGAGGCCTCCTCCAGACCCCATGTAGAAACACAGACCACCAGAGGAGGGCCGGAACCCTGCAGATCTGTTTTGCTAGGGGAGCTGCATTCCACCGGCAGGAGGAGACTGCTCCGATCCAAGATGTCCAAAGAGTGTTCAGGGTCAGGGGAAGGCCCCTTCCGTGGAAGGAAGGCGCCTCTACTGGTGAAACGGATTCAATCTGGAGTTGAAAACAAAGTGAGTTGGATTCAGAGCAGTGTTTCCCACCTGAGGGTCAGGACCTCAAAAGTGGGTCAGGAAGCCTCTTGAAGTAGGTTGCCGGCTAGCCTTTCCATTGCGCTCACTTGTATCTTGGAAACCAAGATCTGACCCTGGAAATGGTATCTTCCATGCCATACATTGGTCCCGATCACACGCGGAATTAGCTGCGCAACAGGCACGACTGCTGGGTGGATTTTAAGAGCGCAATCACACGGGAACATCTGGCAGGCGTCCCACACCGGCGGCAACCCCGTCTCGCTCCGCCGAAGAAGCGGAGTTAAAAAATTCGGGCAGTATCAAACGGGTTTGCGACGGGCCGCAGACGGACTTCCTCGTGTGATCGCTCCAGCGCGCTCCCATTGCTTCAGTGATCCCTCATTGAAGCGCACCGGAAACACGCAGCAAAGAAAAAAAACCCTGATTCACCCACCGTTGCATCTGATCACGCAGTGGCAGGTCAAATCACTAAGGAGTGAATAGCCTCCCCTGCCCCCCGCGTTATCCGGCACGGGTGACTGCACTCATTCGCTGGTATTGCTTCTTCATTGCGTATACAAGTTGATCAAATGAAATGTGTCCTGTTGGTTACTAGAGTGAGTTTCTTAAGACTCTTACGGGGGGATTAGAGGGAGTAATGGAAAAGGAGAGGGTGGAGAAAGGCTGGACTGTAAGCTCCACATGCAAAGGTTGCGTATGCCAGAATGCCACTTGCTTGGGGTTCATACTGGAGGGCAGATGCGCCCCTTGGGCGATGTCTGTTGCATTCTCAAAACCGTCTGGTTAGCCACTGTATAAAATGCACTGCTGAAC
>NW_015159746.1:503737-509795 GCF_001447785.1 Gekko japonicus
GAACCAGTTTGGTGTCAGGGTCACAGTTTAACTACAGCACAACAGCCTTGGGTTAGCCTTGGATGAGTCACCATACCAAGTTAATCTGGAGCGGTGGGTCGCCACACCCATAAAAGTTTGGGAATCAATGATTGAGAGCTTTAAGTTAACGATAAACCTTCATTAAAATCGAGCTGCCGCCCTGACCTGGACATCCCAGCCAAGGCCAATTTCGTCAGATCTTGGAAGCTAAGCTAGACTCCCAGAGAATACCAGGGCCGGGAGGCTTAGAGGCAGGCTATCAAGCCATTTCTCTGAATGTCCTCCATGCCCCTGTAGGAGTCACTAAAGGTCGCCATGACTTCCAGACACACATGCACTCAAATGCAAAAATACAACCCGCCCCCCCAAAAAAACTCGAGTTGCCCATTTGAACTTTAGATACTCGCTAAACAAAACACGTACTAATTGTTTAAATATTATGTTGACATAAAAAGGTAAAGGTTCCCTTGCTCGAAAGCCAGTCGAGTCCGACTCTAGGGTTGTGGTGCTCATCTCAGTTTCAAAGCCGAAGAGCCAGCGCTGTCCAAAGATGTTTCCGCTGTCATGTGGCCGGCATGACTAAACACCAAGGTGCATGGAACGCTGTTACCTTCCCAGCAAAGTGGTACCTATTTATCTACTTGCAATTTCTTGCTTTCGAACTGCTAGGTTGGCAGGAGCTGGAACTAGAGATGGGAGCTCACTCCGTCATGCAGCAACTTGGGTCTTGAACTGCTGAGCTACTGACCGTCCACAGCCTGCAGTTCAGCGTCTTAACCACTTCAGCCACCTAAGCTCCTATATTGACATATGGCCCAATATTTATAATGCTGGATCTCAAAAAGGTAGATATTATCGTACTTTCCCCCCTCTGCATAGGAAAGCAACCTTTAACTCAATGTGTTTGTTACGGATTCCATTTTTTTTTAGCACACACAGGCTCTGTATTTAATTCAGCTTTATTGAGCAGGCTAATTTTTTTTTTAAATCAGCAATTTAAGTTTATCTCACCCAGTGGGGTCTGGTGGTTAAGAGTATTGGACTAGTATTTGGAAGACCCAGCTTCGAATTCTCATGCCATGGAAGCCCACTGGGTGACCCTGGGCCGGTCACCTGCTCTCAGCCTAACCTACCTCCCAGGATTGTCATGAGGATAAATTGGGGAATGATGTAAGCTGCTTTCTCCCATGGAGGAGAAAGGTGGGGCATAGGTGAACTACACAGAATAAAACAATTCCAACTGAAATAAAAGATTTTTTAAAACGATGGAGGCTTTCATGCTGAGGACCCCAGAGGCTCTGCGCAGGATCAGGGCGTTAGGCACCTAAGCGTGTGCAAGGACGGAGATAAGAAATATCCTTAGAAAATAGTTCTGAAATAGGATTGTGCAGGTGTTTAGGCAAAGAGTGTCTGGTAAAGGGACGCCTTCAGCCCCAGTAATTAACGTGACCTGAGAGGGGGGACCACAACAGGTTTCTCCCAGCCAAATATTTCCAGTTTTATAGTAGGATTATACCCACCTACAGACAGACACGTACAACGTAAGTTCTATTAACGGCACAATCCTATGCAGAGCTGATCCAGTCTAAGCCCAATGATTTCAGTGGGCTTAAAGCTCCTGCCAGCCTAGCAGTTCGAAAGCAAGAAATTGCAAGTAGATAAACAGGTATCGCTTCGGTGGGAAGGTAACAGCGTTCCGTGCCTCTCAATGTTTGCCACACGACCACAGAAACATCTTTGGACAAGTGCTGGCTCTTCGGCTTGGAAACGGAGATGAGCAGCACCGCCCCCTGGAGTCGGATTCGACTGGCTTTCAAGCAAGGGGAACCTTTACCTTTAGAGTAAAGTTACTCTGCAGAACATTATGGTGTCTGCAGGAAAAAACAGGCCTACAAGCAGCAAAAGGCTCTTCTCCTTCGCTCCCTGAAGAACCCCCGGCATCAACTGTGCAGGTTTTAAAAGTCACACAGGGCTACGGACATATGAAGCTGCCTTGTGTCGAATCAGAGTCCGTCGGTCCATCCAGGTCAGTCTGGTCTACTCAGGCTGGCAGTGACTCTGCAAGGCAGTCTCAGGCTGAGGTCTTTCCCATCACCTGGCCCTTTGAACTGGAGATTTCAGGGACTGAACCTGGGACCTTCTGCTTGCCAACCAGATGCTCCACCACTGGGTCGTGGGCCCACAGCCACGCATTGTGGCTAGCTCCCCATCTCCATGCTTTTCTGCTGATTTCCCCTCTAACACTCGTAGGTTCCAGGGAACGTTCATCCAACTGGGTTTTAGCGGCAGAAGCTATTCTCCCCACGTGAATGAGGACAACTCACAATCCCATCCATTGTGCAGGCAGACCAGACCAGTCCTGCGCATTCTGAGAAGCCTATCCCACTAATCTAAATAGGATTTACTGCCAAGTAAGCAGGCAGGGAGGACTGCAGCCATCGCCAGTTTTCCAGGTGACCCGCTTCCCGGGATTTTTCCTGCCTTGGGAACCTTGACTCCCTATGCTGAAAAGGTAGCCTTATTTCTAAGTTTGGTAATTAAGGATCGATTGCACAATGCATCGTTGCAAATGATTGACTTATTTCTCCTTGCTAGCTCTTTAGCGGTAATTAAGGATCAATTGCACAATGCATCATTGCCTATGATTGACTTATTTCTCCTTGCTACCTCTTTATCTGTTTCTGTTTCTTCCTGTAACCTGACGTATGCCAACAAAGGTCTGTGTATGTGTGACTTCCTACGAGAACTGCAGTCAGAAATCTTCCTGCCAAGAGGGGTTAGTAAAATCCCAAATAAATTCAGTGCAGCCCTGAACAACCACACATCTGCTGATAAAGGCAACTGGTCAACACCACAGAAAAGCCCCACGACTTTCCTAGGGAAGAAAGGAAACATCTTCCTCTGCAGCCTCCTCCAGAAATGCAAAGTGGCTGAAAGAAGCCCATATATAGTGTCGGATTTTTAAAACGTTCTAATTACAGAAGGTTAGAGCGTGAGGCAGCTAAGCATCACACAGGCACCAAAACTAGCGGAGATCGTCCAGTGCCTTGGGAGCAGTGTTCCCTCTAAGCTGAGTTAGTGTGAGCTAGCTCACAGTTTTTTAGCCTCCGGCTCACAGATTTTTGTCTTTGCTCAGGAAGGATGGCTCCAGAGCAAACCAATTTATGCAGTAGCCAAATTGCTCACTCACAACTTTAATGCCAGTAGCTCGCAAAGTAGAAGTTTTGCTCAAAAGACTCCACAGCTGAGAGGGAGCCTTGCTTGGAAGGTGGGTGGGAATGGCTCGGATCGCTAACCTCCCAAGATATCCTGAGATTTGGAGCTAAATCTGACAGAAATTGGCTGAAGGTCCGCAGGGGACTGGGGCATGCGCAGAATTCCGAATTTGTTCCAAGGCTGGTGGTGGGAAGGGCCGTCAAGTCACAGATAACTGATGGGTTTGCCATTTGCCTGCCTCTGCATAGAGACCCCAGCCTTCCTTGGTGGCCTCCCATCCCAGTTCTAATCAGGGGCGATCCGGCTCCGCTTCCAAGATCTGACAGGGTCGGGCTAGTCTGTCCAGGGCAGAGTATACCAGACTGGGGGTGGAAAGTGCCCATCAAGTGGCCACTGATGTATGGTCACTCCTCATGGGACGTTCGAGGCAAGAGACGTTCAGAGACGGTTTGCCAACGACTTACTTTTCCGTGGCCAATTGTTCAGATTTCTACATTCTTCCTATCTGGTACCCCCAGGTACTCTTCGGGGGAATAACTAGTCCTTTTGATTCAGTGACTCTGCTAGCATAAAATGTGGTTTCTGGGAGGTTTTAGTTCTGTAGGTTTTCACCCTCATATTCCACGTGTTTTCTATTATAAGGTAAAGGTTCCCTTGCTCGAAAGCCAGTCGAGTCCGACTCTAGGGTTGTGGTGCTCATCTCCGTTTCAAAGCCAAAGAGCCAGCGCTGTCCGAAGACGTTTCCGTGGTCATGTGGCCGGCATGACTAAACCCCAAGGCGCACGGAACGCTGTTACCTTCCCACCAAAGTGGTACCTATTTACCTACTTGCAATTTCTTGCTTTCGAACTGCTAGGTTGGCAGGAGCTGGAACCAGAGACGGGAGCTCACTCCCTCATGCGGCAACTTGGGTCTCAAACTGCTGAACTACTCACCTTCCACAGCCTGCAGTTCAGCCTCTTAACCACTTGAGCCACTGCAGCTCCTGTTTTCTATTATGCCCCGATTTTAAAATTTGTGGGATGCTTCAAGACTCCCAGATAATATCCAAACACAGTAGCTATGGAACTGTGTGCAGTTTTAATAACTGCACATCAAATATGGTGAAACGTCTGTTCTTAGAGGGGGCATTGCTTGCCATGGCCTCCCTCTGCATACAGACCTTGGACTTCCTTGGCGGTCTTCCTATCCAAATACTAACCAGGACTTCCATGGTGGTCTCTCATCCAAGCACCAACCAGGGTCCGACCTACTTAACTTCCAAGATCTGACCCAATTGGGCTACCAGCGATACGAGGTGCTTCTGCAGCAGTCCTATAAAAAGGGTTGACCGGCCTCATACAGTCTAGCTTGATGTTGAGAAAAATCACATAACTTAAAAGCCGGGGGAGGGAGCGCATAAATTCCATAATGCCACCTGGCCCCATCCCCTTTAAAGCCAAAACGACCGAAAGGCAGGTAGATTGCCCGCCCCCTACATTTACAGGCCTTCATAAACTCTGACAGAGAGCTAGGGCGTTGTGGTGGTTCACAGTATCAGACTAATATCCGGGAGACCTGGGTTCGAATCCCCACTGGTGCCACGGAAGCTGGCTGGGCGACCTCGGGCCAGTCACACACCGTCTGTGCCTAACCTGTCTCGCAGGGTTAGTTGCGAGGCAGGATCCGCTGGAGGAGAGGAGAACGACGTCAGGCCCTTTGCATCCCCATCGGAGAGAAAGGTGGGGGTACAGATAGATCAAAATAACCAGCCAAGCAACTGTGAACGCGGAACGTGCCTCGCCTAATCCAACCGCTCCTATTGGGAGGAGGAGGGGGCATTCCCCCCCCAAAGTGATCTGCGGGGATCCGCTGCACCCTTCCCGCCGACCTGCTCGCCAGATCGGATCCCCCACCCCGTGCCCTGGCCGCAGGACCAGCCGTTTGAGTAGGAAGGCGTCTTTGCACCGCCCCCCCCAAAAAAAAACCCAGGGCTCGCGTGAGCCTTTTGTTGTGTTGTTGGTCTCCCCCTTTACCAGGCTGTCGTGCATCAGGGCCTCCTCCTCGGATCTCGCCGGCGGCCGCCCTCCTCGCTCTAGATCCCCGCCGGGGCAGGTCCCAGCCGGACAAAGGACGCCCCGCCGCCCATGGACTGCGCACCAGCGGCTGCAGATCCCCAAGCGCAGGCACGCGAGACCCGGGGCAGAGCAGCAGCAGCAGCAGCAGCGTCGTCGCTCATGGTCTTCGGCTCCAAGACGCGGGGTGGTGGGGTGGGAAGGTGGAAGGGGCGGCCCAGGGTGGTCCAAGGGGTGACGCCCCTCCTTCCCCAGATCTCCAAGGGCGCTGCAGACCCCCGCCGCAGACCCCCGGGGCTGCCCGCGAAGCCCAAGCCGTCGGCCTTTAACAATGAAGCCCCACCATTGCCCTGCCTCGCGTTTTCTCCGCCTGGCCGAGGGCGGGACGGCTCCGCGGGCGCCCCCCCACCCCCGTCCCCAGCGCTAACCACGCCCCCCCTCTCGCTGCCCCCAAATTCCGACCTGGGGCGGGCGAGGGCTTTGCAATCTCGCGACTTCACCCTCCCCGGTGCAATCGACGGCCGACCCCCGCGGAGCCTTAGTCCCAAAATAATAATGGGAAAAAAAATTCACGTTGCTTCCATCCTTCCCCTCCCGCCGCGACCGTCGGTACGGGAAACCTTGGTTTTTTAAACCGAACGGAACACCGGCCCCGTTCCCGCTTCCGAAATCCAGTCCGGGTTTCGGAGTCGACCGCGCGGCTGACCCGGGGGGGGGGGAAAGGAGGGGCACGCCTCTTGCGCGTGCGCATTGGTGCTTCTGGCGTC
>NW_015159746.1:510525-522666 GCF_001447785.1 Gekko japonicus
AGCAGTGGGGCCAGGACACTAGGAGCCCCCCCCCCACTGTTGCCCCCACCCCCAGCACCAAGAAGACTTGCCGCAGCTTTGGAGCCAGGGCCATAGCCAGGATTTTGTAATTCGGGGGGCCTTTAAATAAGTTGGGGAACAGTGACATCGCAAAATAAAAACATTTTAAAAATTAAATTTTAAAAACTCACTTTTGCATCGTTTGCAGTCTGCTTATCTATGCTTGGGGAAGGGGTGGTGGTGGGGAGTCCTCCAGGTGGCCCAGAGAGTTGGGGGGCCTGGGGGCTGCATGGAAGTCAGGGGGCCAGGCCCCGAAATGCCCTACTGTAGCTACAGGCCTGCTTGGAGCTATCCTTCCTGAGCTAAGACAGAAGTGTATGAGTTGGAGGCTTAAAAACGGTGATCTAGCTCACACTAACTCAGCTTGGAGGGAACACCTCGACTGACTGGACATTTTGCTGTTTTTGTTTTTCAAAGCTTTCGTGGAGATTAGTGGGTGTCAGTGGAAAAAGAAATAAAAAGGTACAGAGAGGCTTCTTCTCTCACTGGTGGTCACATTTCCCGCCTGACTACTTCAAACAAGCGATCCTGATGACAGATCTCATTTTAAATACCCCCTGCTGTTTCCACTGTGCTCATTGCTACTAACTAGGAATATTCCTAACTTTCCAACCCCAAAAGAGGACATTTTATCAGTGTTTTTTTTTTTGAAAGAGCCCAGAAGAGGATGAGCACAAAAAAAGAGGACGTCTAAGCTGCGGTGGCTCTGGTGGTTAAGACGCTGAACTGCAGGCTGTGGAAGGTTAGTAGTTCAGCAGTTCGAGACCCGAGTTGCCGCATGACGGAGTGAGCTCCCGTCTCTAGTTCCAGCTCCTGCCAACCTAGCAGTTCGAAAGCAAGAAATTGCAAGTAGATAAATAGGTACCACTTCGGTGGGAAGGTAACAGCGTTCCATGCGCCTTAATTCTGGGAAGTCTCCAGGCCCCACCTGGAGGTTGGCACGCCTAATGAATAACATAGGTCCATTCTCCAGTCGTCTGCCCACATGCCACCCCATGTTATGGAGGTCAGTGTGGTTGAGAATGCTAATGTTTTGTTTTTAATCTCTGGTGAGACTAGCTCAGGTAGGCGAAACGGTTGGGCAGTGATCGCAGTGTCCATCAGATTCCTGTTCCGTCTCAGGAGCCCAGTGTTGAGAGCCAGGGTGGTGCAGTGCATAGGAGGTTGGAGCCAGGTTCAAATCCATGTTATGCCACGGAAGCTCCTGGGTGAGTTTGGGCCAATCGTGTGTTCTCGGCCTAACCTACCTCACAAGATCATTGTGGTGATGAAAGGGAGGAGAGGAGAACCACGTAAGCTGCTTTGGGTCCTCATGGGGGAGAAACGCAGGACATGAATGAAGCAATTAAACATCAGACTGAACGCTGAAGAAGAATTTGTCCCGCAAGGAATGGGCCATGAATGGGTGGGGTGGGGTGGAATTACAAGGTCCAGCTAATAGACAGTCTGCGGTTGTAACCAGAATCCAGTAAGGCACAGGGAGGGGAAAACAAACATGACCCAAAAACTGGAATAAAGAACCAAAAGGGTGAGAAGAAAGTTTAATGAAGGGTCAATATTTGCTATTTGCTTGAGGACACTCTAGCTCTGACTTTGATAGCCACACAGGTGCTTTTTGGATCTGAATTGGAAGATGTTCTAATTCAGCAACTGTGCATTTGGCACCAGGCACATGACTTTCACCTTTTGAGGCCTCACAAACATCTTTGTCATGTGTCTTTAGATCTTGCTGCTTAACCTTCCTCTTCCTGGTCCAAGATTCACTTATGGGTTATCTTATTGCAATATGTATTTAAGTTATGTGCACCTCAGTATTGTTTGACCTCTGAAGAAGGCCCCAATAGGGCAGAAACGTGTTAGGTCATGTGTATTGGCCAGGGCCGGCCCGAGGGGTTTCTGCGCCCTAGGCGAGGCTGCAGATGCCAACCTCCCGGTGGGGACTGGAAACCTCCCAGCTGGCCGCCCCACCGGTAGCCCAGCGGCAGGGGGGCCGGGTGCTCGGTGGGCAGCGGCTGCTGCTCCAGTGGCAGGTAAGGAGCGCTGCGAAGAGGCGGTAAAGGGCGTGCCATGGGCGTGCCGAGGTGGAGGGCTGGCTGGCGGGGAGCGCCTCTGCGCTCAAGCGCTGGCAGAGCGCTCGTGCATGCCAGGCGGCCAGCAGCAGGGCGCGCTTACCTTTAGTCCTTCCTGGCGACGCCTGCAGCAGCTCCGACTGCCTCGGCTCCCCTGGCAGGCCTAGTTGGCCGGGTGAGCCAGCCCTGGTATTGGCCCTTGTGTTTAGGCTATACTTTTTTACAAGACTTTCATTGGGCCCTTATGTATGTTTTTAACTGTCGCCCCCATCCAGGGCCTGGCGCTCTAGGCCAATGCCTAGTTGGCCGGGTGAGCCGGCCCTGGTATTGGCCCTTGTGTTTAGGCTATACTTTTTTACAAGACTTTCATTGGGCCCTTATGTATGTTTTTAACTGTCTTTCTAATGAATATTTTTTAATATTATAAGTTTTAACTAGGTTTTTAATATTAGCCCTTCATTAGACTTTCGTCTCACTCTTTTGGTTCTTGTAACCCAGAATCCAGACAGGAATAAAGGAAACAGATCTACTCCACCACCTTCATTCAACCATGGCTTGTTAATGCATGCGAGATCAGCCATTACATCTGATGTTGTATTGCATTTGCTAATGTGAAATGCAGTAAAGGGCATTCAAACCTGGTGGCATGACTTCCATTCTTATGGAGAAATATTGAAGCAGTATAGTCAGAGAGTTTTATAGTCAGAATAAAACCTGTTCACTATTTTGGACTTTATTTTATTTTAATATTTAATTTCTCTGCTGAATTTCTGCGTAAAACATCCAAGGTGGTTTATCATCTCAGAATAAAAATGCCAATGTAAATTGTAAAACCGTAATATAAAATGCATGATGAGCTAGTGGCAATTAAACATTAATACCACCATTTTAAGATAAGCAGGAGTCAAAATCAGAGGGAGGTAGGGACAGTAAAGTCAACAGTTAAAAATAGCAGTGAATTCTGTTACTTTCCTTTGTACCAAAAGTCTTCTCAAATAGGTAGTTTTTCACTTGACCTCAAAAGGTTAAAAGAGAGGGCACCAAGCAAGCTTTTGCCACATGTGGTTTCCATGATCTGGGAGTGGTTGCTAAAATAGTTGCTATACTGAGTGGGTATTATTAGTTCCTAAAAGCAATAACTGCTTTTACAATTAAAATTATTTGAAGAAGAAGAGATTGGATTTATACCCTGCCCTTCACTACCCAAAGGGGTCAGAGAGGCTTACAATCTCCCTTCCCTTCCCCACAACAGACACCCTGTGAGGTAGGTGGGGCTGAGAGAGCTCTTTCGGGGACTGCTCCTGAGAGAATAGCTCTGAAAGAAGTTGTGACTGACCCAAGGTCACGCCAGCAGCTGCCTGTGGAGGAGTGGGGAATCAAACCTGGTTCTCCCAGATTAGAGTCCGTGCTCCTAACCACTACACCAAACTGGCTCTCAGGCAAACAACTACAAAAAGTTTACACAGAAAAAAATATAAAACAACAAATGAGTAAGCCAGTTGACACTGTTAATACCTGCATAGTAATTAGGAGCCTGGAGAAATAAAAACACACCTGCTTAGCCCCTACAAGATTACAGGGATTTCCTTAAAGGAGGGGATGATCATAGAAAAGTCTCAGTCCCTATCACCGCCTGCCTAACAACAGAAGGACCCCATTATATTCCGGCACACGTGTACAACACAATAAATTGCTCATTTTGGTCATTCAGATGGTTTTATGTTAGTCCATAGGTACTATGAAGGTTCAGTCTGCATGTTGAAATGCAATGCATGATTTATGTTGTAACAGTCTGTGGTTTTATGTGATGTGGGCTGTTGCAACCTGAAACATTTTGCTGTAACAGTCTGAGGAGCGATACCTGATAATATTCCCTAGGAATTATTAAACAGTTTTTTAAAAAACTGTCCTGTGAACTGTCAAAATTTTGCGTCACCTCTGGTGTCTAATGATGTACTTTAAAATGGACTGCTGGCTTTTGAAAATATTTCCAGTTCAGCCCTTTGCAGGAGAAAGTCAAGAGCCCCAGAAACATGTTCTGGTGACGTTTGCAAGGGAAGGTCCAAACAGAAAAAGACATTACTCGTGACCAACTGGCCCATTTTCGCGTACGCAGCATTCTGTGACTCACGTCCAAATACTTTGCACAGAATGGGCTTTTTTGTAAGGCCTCAAATTTGGGGACGTGTCAAGGGTCATCATTCTTCAGATTACATGTGTTATTGAACAACTGTATATTGTTAAATATTAAAGTAGGGGGGAGTTTGTGACCCCTGCGAAGTCTTTGATTGTTTTCTGGTTATCTTTGCCTACTTGATAAAGACTCCTGATAGAATACATTTGTATCTTTCATAGTTATCACTGGCGGGTTTCCCATCTCGAATCCTCCACTATGGAAAGCGATAAGTATGGGAAAGACAAGTTCCTCAATCCTACCCCTTACTACTGTAATGTGAGTATCATGCTTCCTATTGAGAGATTTCGGAATGATTTTCAGGGTATATTTATACCAACACATCAGTTTTGAGCTGGGTTTAGAATTCTCTAACACAAAGTGTTATGAGGAGAAAGACTGATGTTTAAAATAGAACAAAGTCTGAGTCCAGTGGCACCTTTAAGAACAAAAAAGTTTAATTCTGGGTATAAGCTTTCCCCATATATACCCCAGAGAGCACTACGGTCGGGGTCCCAAAATCGACTGACCCTCCCAGGTACCAAGGATGCCAGGCTTATTACTACCAGGGCCAGGGCCTTCTCAGTGGCGGCTCCATACTGGTGGAATGAGCTCCAGGAAGAGATCAGGGCCATGCGGGATCTTTTACAGTTCCGCAGGGCCTGCAAGATGGAGCTCTTCCACCAGGCTTTCAACTAAGGAGCTGCCTTCACCACTACCGCCAACAACCGTAGCTATAGATCCTGGCCCTTAATCTTGACATCTGGCCTGTGCTGCTGCGTGACTTAGGAAGATCATTGGGCTGAAAAACTGCTTGTCTGAATGCATTCTCCAGTACGCCATCTTAAGTAATTAATGAAATATTGCCAGCACCTTATGATTTTATGATCTTATTTGTAACTGAACTAAATGATTTTATGTGGATTTGAATGGTTTCTGTGTCCCAACCAATGTAAGCTGCCCTGAGCCTGCTCACGGGGAGGGCAGGGTTTAAATTAAATAAATAATAATACTATCCAGAATTAAACTTTGTCGGTCTCAAAGGTGCCACCGGACTCAAAACTTTTATGTTTAGAATGTCTTTGTAATCACTTTTCTGCCCTTAGTTACCTGTGTGTGTATGTAGAAAATCTCTGCCAACTGAGTGTAACAATTTTTGCATCTGAAGACATCGCCTCTGGTTTATTAAGGCTTACGCCCACCACTAATTCACTGTAGCACCACAAGACTGATATTTTGGCAGTTTAAATTTGTACAGCGTAGGTATGCCAGTAAAGTGTAACTTGAGGAGCCAAAACCTTTAATTAAAGGCAAAGTAATCTTTAACTTCCCTATATTTTTTCACAATAAGCTTTTTTTGATGTAGTGCAAGAAGAACTGCACGCAGAATTCCGAATGCGGCCACATAAAGACATAACAAAACTGGCATTTCCTTTCCTAATAATTCCTAACATAGACTTTGCCATTTTTGTCATCTCTGCCCAGTAGGTCGACCGATCTATTGTTTCGATGGGTTCTCCTTTGTCATGGGACTGGAGCCTGTGTTTGCGATCTCTTTCCTCTGGCTTGTCAGCTCCAAATGGGGTTACATCAGGGGTCCCTAACTTTTTGATCCTGTGTGCACTTTTGGAATTCTGGCACAGCTGCAAAAAGGCTACTGCAAAAAGGCTACTGCAAAAACGCAGAGCCAATTACAAAATGTCCAGGAGCAAGGTTATGCATAATTCTAATAGTAGCTGTTCAGCATTTAAGGCAAGAGCTCTGCTTAACAGGATGCCTTTTTAAATGGGGGTCTTTCTGCTTACACACAACATAACTTCGTTCACACACTGAGGTTCCTAGTGTTGTGGTGGCAGATGCCGCTGAAGCAATTTGTAAAAAATGTGCACAGCCAATCAGAAATGCTCGTGGGCAAAAGCCCCATCTGGCCCCTGCCCACTTTCTAAAAACACTTGGTGGGCACTGGGAAAGGTGTTGGCAGGTGCCACGTTGCCCACAGGCTTACATATTTGATGGTAAAATATTAGCTTGTTCAGCCAGTTCTGAAGCTAGATACACAGTCCAAAAGCAAGCCGAGATACAGTGCCAAGGTCAGGATGCCGAGAGAATCTGTCAGAGTTCTCGGGAGCAAAGAGCGGATGCTGGGAGCCGGGACAATGTCCGAGATTGCACGGTTGCATCCGCACTGAGGCGGGTGTGAGTGGTTGCTTATACTCCGATCCTCCCTTCCCTGGGAGGTGACCTGCAAGGACTCACGGCCTCTCACGTTGCCTTTGCAACAGCTGAAGTCTTGCACTCCTCCGTCTCTCCCGTGCCTCCAGATGCCGGCATGCCCTGCGTCTGGGACATTCAGGTGAGCTAGGTGGGGACTCTGGCCTCGAGGTGTCTCCGACTGGGGGTGCTGGGCCAGGCTCTTCCTCCGACTGCACCTCAGATGCTGGAGCCTCTCTTCGGGGCTGACTCTGGAGGAGGCTGGGTTGCTCTTTGCCTCTTCCTTGTCGGAGGAACAGTCAGCCTCGGTTAAGCCACGACCCATGACACTGGGTTTAACCAGTGCTCTGTATTGTAAAACTCTCAAGAAGCATGGGATAGTTGGTTGTATTTGTGAGATTTCTGTTGCCTGTGTGTTCTTCTGAAAGATGTAATATTTTAAAAATGTGTTATTATTTCACGTACCATTTGTCTTCTTGAAATACCTTCTAGCTCTGCAAAGTCTATTGTGCATCTGCCGTAAATCTGCAGACTCACTTCCTTGGAATCAAACACAAAGCGGTAAGAATCAGTTTCTCTATAAAACTACATTACATGGTGGAAAAAGATTTCACTAAGTAATAGACGACAGCAAAGTTGATCAAAGCAATGTAAGAAGTGGAACATTCAGCCATTTAGGTTCTAGAACTACTGGTTAGGGTTGTTCAGATTATTACTTTCCACCTTCACAACACACATGGCAAGACTGAGAGTAGATCTCATGCTTGTCTTGTATTCTTTCTTCCCGCCTCTTCCCAGCCCTGCTCCATGGGAAAAAATGACTGTCCAACAACACTGTTTACCTGTCTCGATTTTAATCGTTCATCACAAAACAAAAGTGAAACTCAGAACCATGTGCTTTAATGTATTTGTATTAGACCAAACTTAATAATTTACAGAAGTTAGTAGCCTTGTGGAAGTATTTAGTAGTCCATCTATCCATATGTATTTAACATCTATGGCTGGTTTGCCAATAGGTGAGCAGGCAAATGGCTATTCACGTGCCTGTTTTTGACATGGACCAGGGATCTTTGAATGGTCCCTTTCTCCGTTTCTGACATAGCTGTAAGAGTTCTTGGGAAGATTATTGATTCAATGAAGCGTTACCTTCCTAAAACCATTGAGAATGGTGGAGAAATCTAAATGAATACTTTCTTTTTTTCACTGCTGTTGTGAAACACAATCTAGTTTCTGCTTTGGTTTCTCAAAATTAATGGTTCTTCAGAACTGTGATAATGGAAAACATTAATAAATGAGATAGAAATGTGGATAATTACTATTTCTAAGTCTTTATTTAGAGTCTAAATCTTGATGTGCCCCCTCCTATTTTCTGTGAAAACTCAATAATATACAAATGTTATGTTTTTTCTCCCCCACCCATCTGAAAAACAATCAAGGTGGAAGACGCGTTGAAAGCTCATGGCATTGGTAAGTGTTGAAATATAACACCAGTTGAATGTAAACCTTTTATTGCCTGGGCCAGAGGTTCTACAAATGCAGATAACTGTGTAACTGATTACTTAATTATAATGTGATGGTTTTATCACTCTGTTTCATTTCTTCAGGATATGGAGCGACTGGCCATTGGTGTAACTGTGCTAATGTTGTAAAGTGAGCATTGGTCTGGAGCAGCTTAGGGAAGGGCATTAGAAATCTTTTGGATACTGGAGTCTGAATTCCAAAGTTTGTGATCACCTATGCGAGAAATTGAAGTCTCTCATCTATGTGTGTTCTCTGGTTTTTATGAGTTACATCTTATTGATGTGGACCAGTTCTACAGTCTCTGAGGGCCAATGTTGCTTTATACCCCATATTCCCAAGCATAACGATGGGTGGTGAAGTTTACCTTTTACTCTTTAGCTCTGTTTTATTTAACCCCATAGGCTAGAGGTGTAAACCATGGGGGGGTGGGGGTGGCAGCGGGGCCCATTTAACCCCATAGGCTAGAGGTGTAAACTGTGGGGTGTGTGTGTGTGTGGCAGCGGGGCTCAAGCTCCCTCTGGTATTTCCCGGTGGGGGCAATGTCGCCTCTGGGCTGTCAGGCCCTCTGGGATTTCCCAGCAGGGCCAGTGCCTCTCCTGGGCTGCCTGGTAGCATTGTGAAGCTGCTCAGGGTGTCAGGTTCTCAAGTACGGTAAGACCTGTTTGTCTTTGAGGCAACTTAGTAAGTTCCTAGGATGCACAGGGTTGGCTTTGTTTGTTTGTTTTTGTAAAAGTGGTGGTAGGAACTTCAGCTGATAATACTGTGTGTGAGGGAACGAGAGAGGTGGAAACAGCATGGAAGGGGGGAGGGAAAAATAAATCCATCTAGCAATCAGGCGGCCTCAGTGGTTGGTCCAGGTGGATAGCTGTGTTGATCTGAAGCAATAGAATAAAGCTTGAGTCCAGTCGCACCTTAAAGACCGACAAAGATTAATTCTGGGTATAAGCTTTCGTGTGCATGCACACTTCTGAAGAAGTGCGTGCACATGGAAGCTTTATGCACAGAATTCAACTTTGTTGGCTTTAAACTGGACTAAAAATGTATTTCTTGTAGTCTGCATCACAAGCTCTGATGTAAATATAGTTGGTTTGAGTGCAGTAGCCCCTTAGATACCAGCAAGATTTTGGGGGGTATAAGCTTCTGAGAGTGAAAGCTCTATTTGTTCGTATCTGACAAAGGGAGCATTGATTCTCAAGAGCTTATACCCCCAAAATTTTGTGGACTCCAAGGTGCTACGGGGCCGGTTTAACCCCAGAAGAGCTTTACACTCAGGAGATAAGAACCTTCTAATGGTCTCTGGCCCGAGAGAGCGCTTGCTGTCCAGGGCTTTTTCTGGTGGAACACTGCCAGCTAACATCCATGCCCAGTGGCATTTGTTACCTTTCCGCGGGGCATGCAAGGCAGAGATGTTCCGTCAGGCATTTGGTTGAGGACAGTGATGGTCATAACATAGTCTGGCACTCTCCCCGTCCCTTCATCTCCTCCATCTCCTCCCACCTCCCTCCTCTGTGAGGCTGCGGCATCTTCTGTAAGTGTTTGCCATCAGCTGGATGTTAAATGTTTTTTGGGTATTTTTTATATCTTAATTCTGGAATGTCTAGCTGTGGTTCGTGAGTTGTATTGGAATTTTATCATTGTTGTACGCCACCCTGAGCCCTGTCTTTCAGGGGAAGGGTGGCCTCAAAATCCAATTTAATAATTAAATAAATAAAAACAGTATGGGCCTAGACCAGGTTCAGCCCTGTATCTCTTCCCCCCTCTGGAAACTGAGAAGTCTGCACCCCTGCTATAGGCCTCTTTGCTGCAAAACAGCATGGTGGGGGTAACTTGCAGTGGGGGTGCCAGTCTCCCCCCCCCCAATTCTCACACTACTTTGCTCTCACTGGGTTTTTGTCAGCGGATCTGTTGCAAAAGTACTTCTTCCCCACGCACCTGCTCCCAACAGTGCTTTGCAGCGAAAAAGGGAAAAAAAGCGGGCAAAAGGGTTGTATTATGCACAGCTGCAGTATAACTTGAAGTTTTCCCTCGTGCTTCTAGATGGAAACAGGTTGATATTGTGTTCCGTGCTGGTGTGTGTGAGATAGCTAGCATGTTTGAAACACTGGCGGTGAGAAGACTGATGGTTATTCTGAATGCGTGCAATGAAAGTCATGGAAGTGGCTGTCTGATCGGGCTCTGTACATTCCACGTGGATAAAGTCATTTGACCTATGGAGTTTTTTTGTCTTCAGCTGCCTCGAGAGTCGTCATTGGCTGTAGAATAAATTATGAATCGATTAATCTGCACGTAGTAGAATGCTGGTGCATTGTGCATATGGGGTGCCTTTGAAATCCTGCCATTCTTTGCCTGCTGTCTTGTGTGTGCATGTACTTGGGAAATAGTTTGATTTTTGATTTAAATCAGTTGTCTATAATTCCATATAGATCTGTATAATTCCATATACATTCTGAGAACTGGTGTGTGCATCTCATGACGAGAGAGCTCCTTTTTATATGTATTGACTTTCTTTTGCAGTTAAGCCTCTGCACGGTTCAGGAGAGCCAGTCAGACTACCAGAAAGCCTTCCAGAAGGTGGTGAGTGTCTTTTTTAACCAAGGGTATCTGTTACTCAAATGGAAAATACAAATGCAAAATCCTGGATTAAAAATCTTAAGCACTTCTGTTTACTGAAGAGTATTCACTTTAATGGGATGTTGACAGTTTTTTTTGTAAATAATTGCAGTAATGAATACTTTTTTAACTCATAAGATCTTAGATTCCTTTATCTTCACATCCACATGCAGCCTTCTTCTCTTACTGTTTGTTTAGAAGAAAATAACCCTGTAATTCAGTGGGGTCTACTCCTGGTTAAGTATACATATTTGCCTCAAAATAAATCCTATTGAACTTAGTGGTATTTACTTCAAAGAGAACATTCACAGGATCATAATTCTGGAATTCTGAAAGCACTTGCAACCAGTGTTCCCTCTAAGCTGAGTTAGTGTGAACTAGCTCACAGTTTTTTAGCCTCCATCTCACACATTTTTGTCTTCGCTCAGGAAGGATGGCTCCGGAGCAAACTAACTTATGCAGTAGCCAAATTGCTGGATGACAACTTTAATGCCAGTAGCTCACAAAGTAGAATTTTTGCTCACAAGACTCCACATCTTTGAGGGAGCATTGCTTGCAACCATTGAGCCATAAGTTAATATTGCACCCTTCTCCCTCTGAGAGGAGGACATCTTGATGGGTGTTTCCCACCCTATCCTTAGGAAGGCAAGAACCAAAACTTCACTTCCTGTCCTCTTGGTGGGACACGCCCCTCAATTCAGTTTTTGTCCCTGCCTCAGGGAGAGCAGCACGAAGTTGGCACTCGTGCCTTTTTTGACTACTTTCTGTTTCTACTGGCTTTCTGCTTTTGGCCGTAACTCTGTAGATGTTCCTCCTTCTCTGCGCCTCCTCCCCCACTTGTTCTCTTCTACCTTTTTTCTTTCCTTGACTGAACTCCCCCCTGACGCTCTGGCCTGGAGCATTTCAGACCAGGGAGACTTGAACTGATTCCTCTCAGAAAAAGAGAGGGAAAACGCTCTGCCGCCAGCACAACTCAAATGGGCAAACTTAAAGCTGCGGCCACTACCTCTGCCGGCGCTGCGGGTCTCACTGCAACACAAGGAGGGCGCACCAAAAAGCGGCCCCATTCTCTGCCCGCGGAGCACGCCGTAGGGGACATCTTGGATCAGGCGGCAAAGCGGAGACCCCCGAGGAAACTGGGGAGGGCTGCGGGGCAGCTGTCGCTGCTACCATAAGCCAATATATGCCTGGTGCCAGTGTCCTGGACATTCCCAACAACCAGGGCCTTCCGGCAATGCCTTCTGATGATGCGGCATTACCTATGGATCTACTCATGAGTAACTCCGAAAGGGGTGCAAACGCGATTTTAGTGCCAGAATAATGCAAACCTTCAGGCAAGCCATGAGAGAAGAAATTTCTAACTTTCACAGTAGGGGATGGTAGCCACTTTCTCTCTCATAGCCCTCTACCCCCAGGGAGAACTGGATAGATCTTACCCTGAGGAGGAAAGGCCTCACTGGCTGATCAAGGCAGCTAGAAAAGATCATGTCTCTTCAA
>NW_015159746.1:522926-549430 GCF_001447785.1 Gekko japonicus
TGTTTTACCAAGACCTTTGAGGAAGATACGAGAACAGAGGGTAGAAGTAATAGCAGTGGCCCTGTACTGGCCACGGAGACTGTGGTTCTCAGAGCTCCAGCATTTCGCACTACAACCACCCTTCCATTTACCAGAGATGCTGGACATGCTGACACAGGGTCCAATTCTGGCACCCAGATCCAGGTTAGCTTCACTTGACGGCTGGGGCAGTCGAGCAGGAGAAGCTTCTCAAATTAGGGTACTCAAATAAGGTGACTGGCACCATGCTAGTTTCCAGTAGACAGTCCACCTGTCGCATATACAAGATCACCTGGAAGGCCTTTGTGAGATGGGCTGGAAGGAAGAACATTGACCCTCACATCAGGAATGTTCTAGCCTTCCTACTAGATGGTCATGACTCGGGTCCGAAGGCTTCTATGCTCAGAGGACAAGTAGCGGTCCTTTCTACGGCTTTGCCTACGTTCAAGAGTTGGGGTCTCTATAGACATCCTCATATCTGTCGCTTTCTTGAGGGAGCGGCCCTTCGGAACCCACCAACATCTCACAGGTTCCCGACGTGGAGTCTAAAAGTGATCCTCGATGCCTTGACCAAGGATCCCTTTAAATCTTCAGGGAGGTGTCCCTGAAGTGGCTACAGATGAAAACATTGTTCTTAGTGGCTGTAACTTCAGTTCATAGGGTGCCAGAGCAGGGAGCTCTTTCTGCCAACCCTAGAGTTTGTATGCTCAATAGGACAAGGTAGTGCTGTCTTTAGATCCTACCTTTCAGCCTAAAGCAAACTCTCGATTCCACGCTATAGACATCCTCATATCTGTCGCTTTCTTGAGGGAGCGGCCCTTCGGAACCCACCAACATCTCACAGGTTCCCGACGTGGAGTCTAAAAGTGATCCTCGATGCCTTGACCAAGGATCCCTTTAAACCTTCAGGGAGGTGTCCTTGAAGTGGCTACAGACGAAAACATTATTCTTAGTGGCTGTAACTTCAGTTCGTAGGGTGCCAGAGCAGGGAGCTCTTTCTGCCAACCCTAGACTTTGTGTGCTCCATAGGACAAGGTAGTGCTGTCTTTAGACCCTATCTTTCAGCCTAAAGCAAACTCACGATTCCATGGATCTATAGGGCACAGAAGCTGGTTCCTCCACCAGACATAACGGTTCTTTCGATCCAAAGTGTTGCAACAAATGCGGCTTTGTCCATCCGGGCCACAGTAGGAGAAATTTGCAAGGCTGCCACGTGGTCCTCTGTATACACATTCATAAGACACTATAAGAGCAATCTCTTAGACTCTGCTGATACGGCCTTTGGACACAGAGACCTTCAACATGTTTTGACAGATGCAGATGATGACCCCCCCCCAATGCTGAGGACACTGTTATAGGAGGTCCCATCAAGATGTCCTCTCAGAGGGAGAAAGGGCCATTGGCACTTACCGTGAAGGGTCCTTCTCCTCTGAGATAAGGAGGACATCTTGGCCCTCCCGTGTCATCGTCATCTTTTTCTGCCAGTTCTATATCTTCTTTATCTGTTTGGTCCTTCCTGTCCCTGTCTCACTCCTTGTCTATTAATAGTTTCAGTTTTTTGCAGTTCAGCCGAAGTTGGCTCAGTTATTAAGATGTTGTTCGATGCATTACTGCTGCTGGGAGTTACCAAACTGAATTGAGGGGCTTGTCCCAGGACAGGAAGTGAAGTTTTGGTTCCTGCCTCCCTAAGGATGGCGTGGGAAACACCCATCAAGATGTCCTCCTTATCTCAGAGGAGAAGGACCCTCCACGGTAAGTACCAATGGCCCTTTTTCTAGAAGGAGTTGTGAAGCTTTTTATGTGGTCATCTCAGTTTATCATCACAATAGTCCTGTAAGGTAGGTAAGGCTGAGAAGTAGCAGCTGTCCAAGACTATTGAGTAAGCCTCAAGGATTTAAAACCTGGTTTCTCCCCGATCCAGTATTTTGTCTGCTAAAGCACACATCAAATTGAAAATGATTTCTGGCAAACCTCGTTAGGATTGTGGTGTATATTTCACAACAGCATGGAAAAAATAATCTGATGATTTGCAAAAATACAAGAATTTTACTGTTTCTGATTTTAAAGGAGAAAAATAAAGGAGGAGCTGTAGTGGTATATGCTTCTTCAAAATCCTGTCACTCTTTGATGGCTCTCCTGTATATGGGCATTTGGTCTATAGCAGAGGTGTCGAACTCATATGTTATGAGGGCCAGATCTGACATAATGTCACTTTGCTGGGCCAGACCATGTGCACCATAAAACGTAACATGAGCTACTGGAAATATAAACTTTATAAAAATGATTTCAGATGCCAAATGGCAATACGCTTGATTGGATTAGGTGTGATATACATAGGGATAGTAGGCATGGAGATATCATCATTGGTAATGAGACAGGAAACCTAGGTGTCAGTTTGGTCCAGGAGGATTCAAGAATAAATGGACATAGGTCTGAAGAAGTGAGCAATGACTCACGAAAGCTCATACACTGCCAGAAACTTTGTTAGTCTTCAAGGTGCTACTGGACACTTACTCTTTCTACAGCTATAAGAAACCACAACATTCAAAAACCAGTGGGGGGACATTTTAACCTTCCAGGACACTCAGTTGCTGACCTAAGAGTAGCAGTTCTCTTACAAAGGAATTTCAAAGGGAGACGAGAAAGAGAGACGTATGAATGGCAACTGACAATGAAGCTCAATTAATTCTTCTGGGCTGAATTGAGACCTCAGTGTCTTCTCAAATTACCAATGGCTGCTATTGTTATTTGGCATCTCCAGGATATCAGGACAGATGGACTCACATGCTAGCTGTATCTGAAGAAGTGAGCAGTGACTCATGAAAACTCGTGCCCTGCCACAAATTTTGTTAGTTATTAATGTGCTGCTGGACTCCTACTCCCTCTGATAAAGATTACAAGCTGCGCTGTTAGAAGTCGGAAGGGGGATCTCCAAGTGAAATAATGTGTTGCTTTCAGACTGGACAAAATCCACTCACTGCTAGTGATAATAATAAAAAGTTTAAAAAGCGGGGGGGGGGGGGGTTAATTTGAAGGAAGGAAACCAGTGAGGGGGAAGGGGTGGGGGGAAAACCAGTCTGGGAGGACCGGGTTTGATTCCCCACTCCTCCACTTGCACCTGGCTGGATGGCCTTGGGCAAGCCATAGTTCTGATAAGAGCTGTTCGTGAAAAAGAGCAGTTTCAGTCAAGAGCTCTCTCAGCTCCCCTGCCTAGGCAAGCAGAATCCCAAAGCGCCACTCCCCAAAATGTCAAAGACAAACACTGATGCAAAATTTATGCTGGTGCTAAAGCAAGACCTTTGTTCTGAAGCTACTGACATTGATTTTAAAAAGCCAAACAAATTTCAGAGTGAATCTTTTTTTAAAAAAATAATATAAACTCCTCAAAAGGAGAGAATTTTATTGCTTTTAAATTTTCAGAAAAAAGGGAGGGTATATAGAGGGATTAAGAATAGTGGTGAGTGATGAGTAATTTAGTATATTAATCTTTTGTTAGTATTAATACATTCCATAGCTTCATCCGTGGATGGACGATCTTTTTTCTTTACCTGTCAAATATAAAAAGGTTAATAATGTTAGTAATGTCCTTTTGGGTTATTTATCTGGAATAAAACTTTGTTGGTCCTGAAGATGCCATGGGACTCCCTCTCCAAACGAGGGAATAGAGGCTTGGGAACACAGCAGTAGCCCCAGAGGAGGACGCAGGAGAGAGTGAAGGGAACTTTTCTCTGGTGCGCATGTGTGCTCACTTTTTCCTTCCTCCTTTGCAGCAACAGTAGTGGCTGGGAGAAGGAAGCAGTTGCTTTTGGGCCGGATACCACCCATGCAGGGACCGTATCCGGCCCGTGGCCCATATGTTTGACACCCCTGGTCTATAGGTTGTTACTGTGTGCTATGTATGTCTTACTCTGCAACACTAGTCAGTTCAGTATCTCATGGTGGCTTATAACAAAAAGTCTACAGAAATTATTACATTAGAATATAATCCCACATAAATTAAAACATAATAGCGTCAGATATCATGGTAAAGACTAGGGATGGGCACGAACCAGGAAGAACCTCCACAAACTTTTCCATTTAATGATCTGGTTTGTGATGCAGCACAGCTTGCAAAAGCCGTTTAAAGGGAACCCTTTAAATGCCTTCAGAGTTTACTTGTTAAGTCATGGTGGTGGCAAGGCTTGCAAAAGCCATTTAATTCTTTCTGCCAACCCTAGACTTTGTGTGCGCCATAGGACAAGGTCACTGCATGACTCAGCAAGTGAACTCAGAAGGTATTTAAATATTGTACTGTGGTGGTGCTACTTTCAAAAATCATTTAAAGGGATCCCTCTAAACGGCTTTTGTAAGTCATGCTACCACCTTCTGAGTTCAGTTGCCAATTCACGCTGCTGTGGCAGCATGGCTTGGAGAAGGCATGTCTACTGACACGAACCACACGAAACTCCCAAAGCCACCTGGGAGGTTCATAGGAGGTTCATGGGGGCAGGATGGCATGAACCAAGGTTCGTAAACTATGAACCAGGATAGGTTTGTGACAAGTTTGTGCCCATCCCTAGCAAAGACACTCCACCAATATAGTAACCCTTCCCAAAAAAGGTACGTTTTCAGCACGTTTTTAAAAAGTGGGCAAGAACCAGGAAGGCAGGCTTCCCTGGGGAGTGAATACAATAACTGCCTCACCGTGACAGAGAAGACCCAAAATCCCAGTGCTGCAAACTGCGCCTCTGAAAAGGAAGGCATATGCAGCAGGGCCTCCTCTGCAGATTTTAAGGTGCTTGAAGGCATATATAGGTTGGAATACTGTAAGGTGCTCTACCTAGGGCTGCCCTTAAAGAGGACGCAGAAGCTTCAGTGGATACAAAACGTAGCAGCCAGCCTTCTGTCTGGGGCAGGCCATTTGGGACGTGGAACTCCTGTGCTTTGTTATCCTCATATTTATATATTATTTATTTATTTATTTAATTTGATTTATATACCGCTCCTAACCCCGAAGGGTCTCTGAGCGGTTTACATAGAGGTTCCAAATTCAGTTATTAACCTACCGAGGGCCACATAGTTCACAGGGGGCGGGGCTTCCTACCAGCACCCAAGCAGCAGGGTTAGCCAATCTTGTTGGCTTCTTCCAGCGGGCTCAAGTGTCGAATTCTCCGGTGCCCTGGAGCAGGTCTCCCAGTCGGCGGCTTCCTTCGCCAGGCCATCCTGATGCGGCGTCGTGTCGGCTGCAGCTTCGGCTATGTCCAGCCGGCTCCGCTTCCAGGCCCAATTCAGGATGCTGGTTTTTACCTCTCCGTGGCACGGAACCTTCATGCCTAATAGCCTGCATCTCCAAATATAATCCTGTACTTCTACTGCATTCCTCAGATGATTGCCTTGTTGGTGTGCCCTCTCTTGGGCTAGTTCACTCTTCTTCAGCTCTGGCAAGGGTGTTTTCAGTGAGAGGGCTGTCTGGTATGGTCTGCCTGATGAGGTGCCTTCATTTCCTTTTTCTTGGAAGGCATGTAAGGGCTGGGTTTTTTTGTGGGGGGCGGGGTGTAGAGCAGATGAGTGGGCATTGACAGCTGCTTATTGCTGATGTAATTAGATTCTGAGGTTGTTTTTGTTCTCTTTTAGCAATGTAATATTGCCTTTGTAAGCTGTCTTGAGTCCTTGGGGAAAGGCAGGGTCTGATTGTGTTAATAAATGGAAATATGAGGGTGAAAGCACTTCTTCAGGTACCCCAGGCCAAGTACTTTAAAGATCAGTGCCAGCATTTGAATTGTGCTTGGGAATGTATTGGCAAACAGCAGCATTCCATCAAGAAGATGAAGAGTGAAGAGGTTGAACACCAGACTCTTGGCAAGCTCTCAAGAAACTCTGGAGGAACGGGTGGTGCCAAAGCCTTTCTGCCCGATCACCACAAGTGTGTGGGCATATTTAATGAGTGGCTATCTCCAGATGGAGACAGGAATGAACCATATTTACTCAAAAGGCAGACAATCTCGAGTGCAGGGTTGATCACCCTCCCAATGTTATATGCACAAAATAATCACCATTGTACAAAACTGTTAACGTATATGGAATGTAACATGGCATGCCTGGAGAAAAAACCCTGTTCTTGCATTTGACTAAATACAGTTTATATATATGAAATGAATGTTTATAATGCATAAAAATGCTTCCTTTACAGTTCACGTGGTGTCTGAAGAATCTCTAGGAAAAACTTTGGAAGAACAGCTCAATTCATGTAGAGATGCTGAACCTGCCCTTGGTGAGTTCTGATCTGTAGTTGAACAGGGAGAACTTTTAAAGATTTTTAATACAGAGCAGGTTAACAGCCCAATCCTAGGTGTGTTCACTTTAAGAGAGACTTGCTCTCAAGTAACAGTGCAGTCCTGAGCAGAATTATGCCCTTCTATTCACTGAAGTCGGGGGGGTTTAGAAGGATGTAACTAGGGTTACCTGATGGCCTCTTTCTCTGGTGTCCATCCTCTTTTGGGCTTTAAAAAACAAAACAAAAAACTCATGAAAATGTCCTCTTTTCGGGTTGGAAGCGTAGGGACATTCCTAGTTAGTAGCAGTTATCACAGATTATTGTAGCCAGGGGTATTTAAAATGAGAATTGTCATTAGTAATCACTTGTTTGAAGTAGTCAGTTGGGAAATACGTTCTCTTTTTTGCTTTTCAAAATATGGTAACTCTAATGTAACGCTGTATGTGGGCAAAGGCCACTTAAGAATGCATCTACATATGGTGCTTTGGGAACTAAACACAGGCTACGGTATTAAAATTGATATTTTTGTTTTGGCACTAGTGGTAAAAATAAATGTGTAGCTCAGGGTGGCTGGCTAGCACTTTGGAATGCCATGGTGTTCAGGAAATCTTGAGCCAGTCTAAGGCCTTGTTCCCCGTGTGGTGGGGAGACTGTGTTTAGAGTGTACTGTCTCAAGTGGTAGGACGCTCCTTTTGCAGACACAGTTTCTGCACACAGAGAGCTAGTGTAGGAGGGAGAAGACTAGGCTGGGACCCTTATGCTGGACATGGTGGCTTTCTGGGCACAGCAGTTTCTTTTGCTTGGGAGAGGCGTTCAGTCCAGTGAATCCCCACAATCAGCCTGACGATGGACAGGAACTAGGTGAGATTTTTAAACAGCCTTGATTGGACCTTCCTAGTTCCTCTCTGTGCCCCTGATCTGAATTGGTGCTCTGCATGGCTGCTATTAGGCCTCCATCAGAAAGCCCGCTTTCCCCATCCTCTTATCGAGTTAACCCCTGACAGGTAGGCCAAAGAGGGCTCAGTATCAGACAGCTTGTGCCAGTAAATGGAAGGAAGTTATAAAAGGCAGGCTGTCTGTCTGTCTGTCTCTCAGTTCTTCATTTGCCATCCTGCCTACATAGAAAAACTAAGATTAAAAATGGTTTGGCAGGGAGATGGTGGTAAGTGCTGTAAAGTCACAGATGACTTATGGAGACCCTGTAGGGTTTTCGAGGCAAAAGATGTTCAGAGGTGTTTTGCCATTGCCTGCCTCTGTGTAATAAGCTTGCACTTCCTTGGAGATCTCCCATTCAAGGACTGTCCAGGGCTGACTCTGCTTAGCTTCCAGAGTCGGCTGAGATTGGGCTATCCCGGGGGCCAGCCAAGTCAGGGCAACAAATGGTGGGAAGTGAGGGTGATGATTCATAGTATTTCAGTAAATGGCATTCTTTCACAATATTTCCCCCCTCTTAAAACACAGGTCTCCAATATATAATTGAATATCGGTCAAAAGAGGGCCCGATTTACGAATGTAATCTCTGCATATGTCAAGGAGGACTAACAAACATGTTCATGCATGTTTTGGGAATTAAACACAGAATGGCATATCTGGTAAGCATGGGTATATTGTATGTTTGGAGCATTAGTTTACCTAGTGTAGCTTTACTTGTTACATTATACATGAAAGTCCAGAATGTATATATTTATTTATATTCCAATTTATATCCCGCCCTACCCCGCCAAAGCAGGCTCAGGGCGGCTCACACAGATAAAACACAAATTAACAAATCATTAAAACCCTTAAAACAATTTGTTAAAACGTCAGAATTTGTTAAAACGTTAGAATACCTGAAGGGCCAACCAGAGACAGGGCTTTTCAGTGATGGCACCTCAGTTATGCTCCCTTCTTCAACTTCCAGGTTTAGCTGCCTGATCCAAACTCTGTATTGGCCCAGGGTTTCTCATAAATGCTCATAAATTTGGTGTATGCTTGCCCAAACCATTTTCAATAATTTTCTCGCCAGAGCTGTTTTTCTATTTTTGTAATTCTCCTGCTGATGTTATTCTCTGTGGGCTGTATCCAACTGTCGTTCCTCCAACAGTAGGAATGCAGGGTGTTGTTTTTGCTGCTTCTCTGTTCCCATCCCGCCCCCCTCCTGTTTTCAGAGTTCACTTGTCCCCAGGAACAGAATTTCAGGGAATGCAATTGGCTGTGGGAAGGGAAACCACATTCTACAAATCTTGTTCTAGCGGTGGTTAGCTGGCTAGAATCCTATATTTTTATGCCACTTTTAAATTTTTTGTCTTCAGCCTTTATAGCTTGCATTTCCCAATTAGACAAAGGCATCTTACAAAAAATATGGCGAGGAGGCTTTGGGATATTCTTTAAAAGCATAGTAAAAAGTATAATGTAGAACCACAAACTCCAGATGGAATAACAAACAGCATAGAAAAATAGCCAGTCAAGCCCAACTTAGCACAAGCTGCACTCAAGAAAAAGCCTGATGGGAAAGGGCAGGTTTAGAGGCGAAAAGTTAACAGCAGTGGTCTGTTGAATACTGACACTAGAAGTCCATCCCATAATGCCTGGGCAGTAGCAGGAGAAGCACAGGAATGGACCGAAGCAGAATGTAACAAACAGAGGGATGGACAGAAAGGGGGAACTGTTGTGAGGAACACGATTGTGTAGGGATTCGTATTTTACTCTGCTGTTTTATTGATGATTTCCCCCCCAGTAATTGAAATGTATTTTGATTGTTTTATTGATTCTGTTGTAAGCTACTTTGAGCGTATTTTATAGAACAGTGAGCACATAGTCCAAATCAATAAATATGTTGACACTATGAGACGTTATCGACTTGAATTAAGTTACAGTACTTGAAACAAACTGTTCTAGCTTGTATTATGTTAAGTCTCTATGGTTGATGTGCACTAATGTGTGACTTCATGCCACAATCTGCTTGAAGTGGTTTAGGGTAGACATGATGTTATATTGCAGCACAAGAAAACTGGGAAAAATCTGATCACTGTTCGTTTCCTTTGGGCAGGGGCACTAGGTGGTCTGTATGGCCCCTTCCAACTCTATGATTCTGTGAAAAGCTGGCTAGTTTTTGGAGACAGTAAAATAACGTGCAGGTCTTCTTGAGAGCTAAGCCTATAATTACAGTGGCCACGATCCAAAGTCTGTGTGCGGGTCCATCAGGAGTAGCATTTCTTGAGTTCTGGAGGCCTCTTTTCTTGAAGGGAAAATGGGCAACTTATAACACATAGTAGGAAAAAAAAGTCATGTATGTCTACGAGAGTTGGACTATGAGGAAGGCCGAGCGCCGAAGAATAGATTCTTTTGAACTATGGTGCTGGAGAAGACTCTTGAGAGTCCCCTGGACTGCAAGAAGATCAAATCAGTCATTCCTAAAAGAAATCAACCCTGACTGTTCCCTGGAAGGCCAGATAATGAAACTGAAGCTCAAATACTTTGGCCACCCAATGAGAAGGGAGCACTCACTGGAGAAGAAGACCATGATGCTGGGAAAGATTGAAGGTCAAAGAAGACGGGGACGGCAAAGGATGAGATGGTTAGACAGTGTCATAGATGCAACGAACATGAAGTTGAGCAAACTTCAGAGGACGGCGGAAGACAGGAGGGCCTGGCGTGATCTGGTCCATGGGGTGGCGAAGAGTCGGACTCGACTGTGCGACTGAACAACAACAACAACAAGAAAAATTGCACAGGAGTGTCATGCCCTGTCCTCATTAACTTTTTTTTTAAATGTTGGCATCACAGAAGGCCCTTTTAAAATGTAGATTCCAGGGACTGAAGCTGAGACCTTCACCTCTGAGCTGTGAGGGAGCTAGCATAGCGAAATGGTTAGAGCAGGGGTGCTGAACTCATTTGTTACAAGGGCCGGATCTGACATAAGTGGGATTTTGTGGGGCCAGGCCATGTGTGTCATAAAATGTAATGCCAGGTAGCGGAGATATAAACTTTATAAAAGATACAAAGACAATTTAAAGATATTATTTTTTATTTAAAATACAAATATGCTTAAAACTCTCATGATATTTTGTTTATTTAACAGTCTTTGATAACTGACCCCTCCCAAATCTCTCACCCCCCCTTTAAAACATGCCTGCCTAAAATGGAAAGGTGGGGGGATAGTGGGATTTGGCAATACAGTTTTTTCTGAGCCTAGGAATAGAAACTGGCTGGGCACATTGCAAGCTTCTCCCCTCCCCCCCCAGGTCTACTCAGAGTGGCAGTGGCTCTCCAGTGTAATGTCCCCCTTCGGCTGTGGCTTCCCAGGTTAGAGTACTCACTCAGGCACCCGTTCTCAGGTCCATTCAGCAGAGACAACATTGAGCCAGAGACAAGCGGGCTCAAAACATCAACCCTGTGTTTGCAAGGAGACAGCTCCAGCAAGCAGCAGCTTCAGCTATACAAACCCTAGAAAGTGAAAGTACTTGAGCGCCAGTCCATTGAAATACATTGCAGCACAGACAAAGTTGCAAAGAAAATGCGGAATGGATTTCTCATTAAGGTCTCTGGGAGTAACAGAAGCATTCTGGGATTGGAATGAGGGCCCCTGGAGTGGAATTCCATTCCCAGAATGCTGCTGCTACTCCCAGGAGCTGTCATTCCACTCTGGGTGCTATCATTCCAGTCCCAGAACAAAGATTCTATTGCTAGGGACTGTCATTCTACTTTGGGGGCTGTCATTCCAGTCCCCGAGCACTCTTTGGGGGCTGTCATTCCAGTCCCAGAAACAGTACCAGAGTAGTCTGTCTGGGTGCAGAGACCGTAACAGAAAAATCTATTCTGTACTTTCTTTCTAACTTTGCAAGCCCAGAAGAGCTTCCTGCCAAAGCAGGTAAAGACAAGAGGGAGGGAGCTGGGAACTTCTTCAGCAGCCTCAAGCTTCAAAGGGTGAGGACAGGAGGGAGGAAGAAGAGCCACAGGCCAGATGAAAGCCATGGGCGGGCTGCTTCCGGCCCACGGGCCTCAAGTTTGACACCTCTGGGTTAGAGTGTTGGACTGTGGTCTGAGAGACCCGGCTGCAAATCCCAACTCTGCCATGGAAGTTTTCTGGGTGTCTTTGAGCTGGTCATTCTCTCTCAGGCTTACCTACCTCACTGGGCAGTTGTGAGGATTAAATGGAGGAGGGAGAGAGTGATGAACTCCTGCTTAGAGGAAGGGCGGGCTCAAAATACAGTAAATGTGGCCCCTATTCACAATGATGTGAATGTTCCTTGTATTTCTTTGCCTCACACAGGAAAAGTCCCTTGTTTAAAGCAACCAGAAGTGCTCTGGGTGGGGCCATAGCCAAGTGTTAGACTACGTTCCTTTTTGTATGCAGAAGGGTCCCAGATTCAATCCCCATGTCTCGATGAAAGGGTTCCCAGGAAACAATCTCTGTCTGAGACCCTTGGAGAGTTGCTGTCGGCTAGGACCAGTGGTCTGGCTCAGTATAAAGAGGCTTCCTGTTTTCACTCAGGGAGCACCTCTTTCATTGGGTACTGGACGGTGAATATATAAGGGGGAGACTAGTTAAAAGCTGGTCACATTTGATGCATGGGGAAGTCATGACTTTTATCATGTTCTACCTTACTTGCTTGCTGAATTTGGTACAGATGATGAAAAATGGTGGCTTGGTGGTATTTTTGTTCCCAGAAAAAACATCGCCCTGAACTAGCGGAGGTGAAAGGCCGAGGTTCCAAACTGAATGCAAGACTTAAAGAGCTTGCTGCGAAAGTTGAAGAAGAGGAAGGAAGACAGCCAATAAGGGTATGAAACCATAATACTTCTTACTCTGTAAAATACATTAGGATGTTTGTACAGTCTTTAGTCAAAGAAGATCATTTGTCCACAAGGACCCTTAGGTGGAATGTGCTGAGTCAACCACATTTATTTGAGCACTGGATCTTGTTTCATCTGCATGATCTACCCACATTCAATTAAATGTAGGAACTTCCTGTTAATTTGGTGCTTTTTCCCTGTGGTGGATGGAACAGAGGTGCAGATGTTGTGCGTCCACTGAACATTTGGCCTTCATTTTTGATGGTTTCTTCAAAGTATTATCTAACCTTTTAATTTAGAGTTCTATGATAAATTTGCTCTGTGTGTTTTAGAACATTCTCCCTTAAAATAAAAGATAAAGGCCCTGCTCTCAGGCTTACAACATAAACTAGACACACAAGGGGAGGGAAGAGGAAATATAGAAATCAGTTTGTGAATGCCAGCTGTAACTGGTAGGTTCTCTAAAGGGTAGAGCTGACAGGTTGCCCAGAAGTAAAGATATCCAGTGGTTAGGGAGTCCAGGAATGATGGATTAGCAGTATGCTCTTGGTATATACCAAACTGAATAATACCTGAAAAATACCTTATTGTTATTTTTCGGGTATTTATTCAGCTGAATCAGATTTTCTAATCTGTGTCGGCTACTGATCCAGCTGAGCCCAAATAAAAGCCGATAAATGGAAAGTTCCTTTTAATGGCTTTTGCAAAGCCAATCTGCATGTGTGCCTTCCCTTCCCTCCCCAAGTTGTGCTGTGGTGGGGGCATGCATCAGCAAGTGAAGGGAAGGCATTTGAAGCCTTCCCTTCCCTCACTGAGGCGTGCTGTTGTCGCAGCGCAACTAAGGGAGGGAAGGCATTTAAACTTTAAATATCTTTCCTTCCCTGAGTTGCGCTGCAGTCGTGGCACGCTCTAAAGAGACATACCTTCCCTTGCTGAGGTGCGTTGCCGCTGTGGCACAGCTCAGGGAGGGAAGGGAAGGTATTTAAAGATACCATGGTCTCTTTAAGTGCATTCTCTTCAGTTGCTGAGGCATGCCGTCACTGCGGTGCAACTGGAGGAGGTAAGGTAAGGTATGGAGCCAAATAAATTCAGCAATACCGATTATTTTCTGACTCCCAATATCATACCGATATTGGGATTCGGGAATCTCGGTATACACCAATATTTTTCGGGTTTGGTATACCCAAACCTGAAAAATACCAATTTTTTGTGTGCACAGTCCTGTGATGGACAGCATTTTACATTTATGGAGGCCATGGGTAATACGGAAGCAGGAAGACCATCTAGGAGCACAGAGGGGGAGAATAAACAGATAAATGACAGGGAGAGTTTATATACTTCAAAGTGAGTAGAAGATGCTGAAACGTATGGAAGGGTCTCTTCTTCATGACCTGTACAACGAAGAATGAGAAAAGAGCTGTTGCTGACAGACGCTCGTGCCACAGAGAATTAGGGTTTTTATTGATTTTCTCTAAACATTACCAAATTCAACAAGACATCAACATTTGTTCACATATAAAAATAGCCATGGTTAATCACAGAAACAAAGCTTTTGTTATAATTCACACACAGAGGGGAGTTGTTAGGGCTAAAATAATATTCGTTCTGGTGGAGAACATCAGGTTCGTAGCCAACACATTCATGTACATTTTGGATGCTAAGTTGCCTTTATTTGTTACATTCTATGGCCTGTGACCAAGGTACTTGAAACACCTGCCGACATCTGTATGACCTCATCTTCTGAAGTTAGCTGAGTGGCAGTCAGAGGGGCCTTTTCAGTAGAAGCACCTTGATCATGCCTCCCCCCCCCCCGAGATTTAGGTGCCAGATGAAGACGTTTTTTTGCCCAGGCTTTCTGTCTGATCTTGGATTGGCCCTACCTGAAAGTATTATGAAGTGGCTTGGCACCTAGCTGTCTAGGACCCTAGCCTTTGTAATTGGACAAGAAACATGTATCCCTTCCATCATAGTTACTGAAATGCATTGTTACGGAGCCTGAGAATATGGCTGTTGAATTAATTTTATATTGGTATGATGTGACATCTGTCCCATGGATGTCAGTGATAAAATACTTGTGCTTCGTGTGCAGCTGGATTTCACCCACTGCTTCTTAATTTTCCCCCCCGTGATAACAGAAGGGTGATTCTAGATACTAGAATCCCATGTGGCTGGTGCCTCTGCAGGTGATCAGCATATTGACAATGCTGGACACCCAATAGGCCAAGGCAGTGCAACAGTTGTATGCAAGAGTTGTGATAGTAGCTCCGAACGTGAGGGATAATGGGAAGGGGCTTTTAAGAGGTACTTCCTGTTTTGCTTTTGAGATTCCAGTTACCATCTCTGTGTCTGTCTTTTATTAAACTGCAGTGGAGATATTTACGAGCAAGCGGATCATTCTGCACCTGCGTAAAGTGGCATTTTGTGCAGTGTGGTCATAAGAACACAAGAGAAGCCATGTCAGAGCAGGCCAATGGCCCATCCAGTCCAAAACTGTGTCACACAGTGGCCCAAACCAAGGTGCCATCAGGAGGTCCACCAGCAGGGCCATAACTCCAGAAGCCCTCCAACTGTGCCCCCCCTCCAAGCACCAAGAATACAGAGCATCACTGTCTCTGACATAGAGTTCCATCTATACTTTGTGGCTAATAGCCACTGATGGACCTCTGCTCCATATGTTTATCCAGTCCCCTTTTGAAGCTGTCTATGCGGTGCTTCTGTGATTAACCATGGCTTTTGAAGCTGTCTATGCATGTAGGCGCCACCATTTCTCGCAGCAGTGAATTCCATGTGTTAGTTACTCTTTGGGTGAAGAAGTACTTCGTTTAATCTGTTCTAAGCCTACTGCTCATTAATAGTAATCTAACAGTCTGATTATGAATTGTAATTAGGCTATGTTTTGACTTCAAATGTGTCTTTCTGCAGGACATAACCTGTTACATTTTACCAAAAATATACTGATTAAAATGTCTTTTCCCCCCTCTTTAGAGTACAATGGATCTTCCTATTCCAAAGGGTAAGTTGGTGCAGCTTATGGTGTCAGTTCTAGCATTAGGCATCTTCTTAGCATCCATCACTGTATCCTGCTTTTCTCTTCAGTGGGGACCCAAAGTGGTCAATGACATTGCCCTCCTCTTACAATCCTCACAACAACGACCCCATGAGGTAGGCTAGGCTATGTGTGAGAGTTATCCAGTGAAGATAACTGGGTTTCTTAAGTTGGATACTCTGAATCAGGGGTGGCCAAACTGCAGTTCGGGAGCCGCATGTGGCTCTTTCACACAGTCTAATTCAGTGTTAATAAAAAGCAAATTTGCATACTTTTCAATAAAAATGTGTGTGTCATATTTGTTCATGTCTTTCGGCTCTCAAACATCTGACGTTTATTCTGTGTGGCTGTTATGTTAAACAAGTTTGGCCACCCCTGCAATGCTACACCATTCTGGCTATACATGGAAATAACTTCTTGTGGGCATCCCATTATGTCCACCGAATGCAAACCTGTTTACTAGGAAGATTAGGCTGTGATTAGGCTTTCCAGATTAGCATGTTGACCTAAAATCACAACCCGATGTCATCTAGAGATAGAAGCGAGTGAGTTCAGTTAGTTCTCTTGATCGTGGAGAAAATGATTGCAAAGTTTGTGAAAGGTTCAGACTCTAGGTACAATATAATTCAAGGTTTGGAGGAATTTCAGCACTGACACCCCCCCAACCTCCAATCATTGTTTGTGGAAACCCTAAGTTTTTTTGTTCACAGAAATATAATTTTGAACACAAGTGCAAAACATGGCTCCATCTTAAACTGTTGTGTCTTCTTTCATTTTGCAGATGACGAATATTCACTACAGCTTTCAGACTCTTTTGTCACTTGGTTTTCTGAAGGTGAGCTGTTAGAGTGAACGAATAAAGGCCCCGTACTCAAAAGCTATTAGATCTGTTTCACCTTCAGTATTTGAGATGTAAATAGTCACATTTGATTATATCTGTAATGTGCTTTGTAAGAACTGGAGGGATGTTGTTCCATGTAAACCGGGAACTTTGATGCCTTATAAGCCATGAGCGAAGTTTGAGGAATGATCGGCAAGCGTTTATGTTTAATAAGCATTGTTAGATGTACATACCATCTAGGCACTAAAGAAACACTAAATAGACCTAGGGTGCCTTAATGGACCAACGCTGGTGTTTATCAAATGCATAATGTAGACTGGTAAGTACAGAGAGAAGTAATTGTGTTTTCATCTGCATTTGAAGTCGAGATTCAAAGATAAAACTTAAAGCAAGCAGAGGTGCTTGAGTTACAGTGAGTACTTGGAATTTATAAATGTGAACTTGTTGCAGTGGAATATTCTCGATGGGCCCTATTGTACTATAGATGAAACAGTCTCGAGTCCCACTTCCTCCGTATTTTGGGGGTATATGTGGCAGTCATCCTTAAAAGTCCCTCCTCTCCTCCAGGGCTCTGAACCAATCCTTGTGATAACAGGCCTCGTGCAAGTCCTAATGATTTTTTTGCCGATCAGAGCCCAGGGAACTCCACTGGATGGGAGAGGGTGTGCCAGCCTCAACTCAAGAAGGGTGAAGAAAACCCTTTTTCTTTTGAATGGGGATTTTGTGGCTCTGGAAAGGGGCATCAACTTAGCCAGAGTCTTATTCGGCATTTTAGTTAGGGTTTGGGGTCGGTTTAGGGAAGGAAGCTTGTTTTAGTGTGTCAAATAAGCATTCTGCTAAGGGTCCATCATTCCTAAATTGTGGTTATAGGTTCTGAGGAAAGGTGCTCTGTGGGTAGAGTTGCCAGGTCTATATTACCTGGAGGTTTTGGGGGTGGAGCCTGAGGAGGGTGGAGTTTGGGGGAGGGGAGGGACTTCAGTTGAGTATAAAGCCATAGAACCCACCTTCCAAAGCAGCCGTTTTCTCCAGGTGAACTGATCTGTCACCTGGAGACCATTTGTAATCCCAGCAGATCTCCAGCTGGAGAATGACAACCCTATCTATGTGGGAACCTTCTGAGGTAACTTGTCCAGTGAAAGGGGAATCAAATCTCCCTTCAGGGTTTATTTACTCTGCTTGAGAGCCAGTTTTGCTTTATACAGTGAAGTCATCCACCCATAACTTACACTGTTAAATACTTTATTTTCTGTTAAATAAACCTTTGTTCATCTCCATCTGTCTTGTCTATCCAATTAAATATCTAGGGGAAAGTGGCTATCTTGGAAAAATAAGTGTAGCCTTAGTCTAGCAGATTTGCAAATCAGAGGCCTTTAGGAAGCACATAGCTTACGGGCTGCTGATCTTTATTTTGAAGCTTGTGTCCCCCTTTTTATTAGATTGGGGGTGGTAGGGGGGTTTAAAGACTCTATAGGAGAGGCCAGAGTGGGGGGGCTGGACGTTCTTCAATCCAGGAGGCAGTTGCCTCAGAGCTTTCCCCTTCTGTCTCTCACCCCACAGCCGCCGCCACAGCGGGAAATAATAATACTCTTTCATTCATGAGAGGCCGATATTCCTTGATACAGTATACTTATTTATTTATTTATTACATTACGGTTATTAATCGCCGAATCCTCACGATTGTGGGGCTCTAGGCGATGTACGAATTTTAAAATCATAAAAACATAAAACCACATCCAGCATGTCATACGGTAATTAAAAGCCAGTGGTGAGCGTTTTTGTCGTTCCCTCCCATATCTGGTCTGTGAGTGCTTCGTAGGCACGGGGAGGGAGTAGGTTCCACAAGGATGGTAGGGTGCCAGCCATAATGTAAAGCGTCGCTGTCCTCAACCGGACGCCTGGTGGAACGTCTCTGCCTTGCAGGCCCTGCGGAATTGCATGAGTATCCTGCTGTGTCCTGGTGTTATTTGTCAGAGAGTTCCGCCAGGTCGGGGCCAGGGCCAAAAAGTCTCCCCTTTCCCTCAAGAGTTTCATGTAAACATGTAATTAAATTGCTTGGACCCAGGGGTCATTTCCTGCAGGAGCGCACAGGAGCGGAGCTCCGGCAATAAAGAGCCCAGGGGGCAGGCACATGCAACAAGCCCCACCCCCTGCTCCCAGCAGCCAGGTTAGTTGCAGAGCCCCCCCAGGCACCCTGGTCCAAAACAGTCCAGTGGCACCTTTAAGACCAAGTTTTATTCAGGTAGAAGCTCTCCCTCCTCTGCAGGGACAGATTTGCGTGCCCCCCCCCCCAATAGCTAGCAATCCAAAACAATCCAGTGGAGCCTGAGTGGTGGGTGTTACCTTATGACACACTTCCGGTGATGTCAGGGGGCGTGGCATATGCAAGTGAGTTATGCGAATGAGTTATGCTAATGAGCTCCTGCACCTCTTTTTCTACGAAATGACCCCTGCTTGGACCTCCTGACTCTTCATGGCTTGAAGTCAAGGCCTGAATGGACACTGCAAGGATAGTTGCCCTTTCCTTTGTTAACCGCAGTCCGAGTTGCCTGTCTAAACATTTCAGGCTTTGTTAAAAGAAGGCTTCATATTTATATCCTTAAAGAAAATATTTTTTGGGGGGGGGCGCCCCTTACAGCACTCTTTCATAGGTCAGTAGACTAGAAGGTAAATGAGCCCATCTGTAGTGGTATGAATAATTCCTCCCACTTTGGATGTTGTCATGTTGAAATTTTGCTGCTTTGATATAAGGCAATGCAATGCAAGTCCACCCTTTGAAGAGTTACTTAATGCGTTCAAATTTTTTTTTTTTAGAAGACGGAGGGAAAGGAAAGAAGAAAGAAGATCCTAAATCCACGGCAAAGGAAACAGATAAGAAGGCTGAGGAGGCCTCAGAGGCTAAGTACGTTTTAAGAGAGTTAACAGTTTATTTGGAAAAACCAGGGCAGGTAGCCGTGTTAGTCTGTGGTAGCAAAATAGTGGCACCTTACACATTCACAGCACTTGTTTCAGGAGGGCCCAGCTGAGATAAATATTGTTTATTGGATTACTGTTTATTGGATTACTGTTAAGTTTGGAAATAGCTTTAGGAAACTGCAAGAAGAAAGTCTTTCTGCTGGAACATGTCTGCTCAGAACCCCTTCAGTTATTGGGTGTCATCAATATGAAGAACAAGGAGGAGGAGATTGATTTATACGCCGCCCTTCACTCAGAGTCTCAGAGCAGCTTACAAACTCCTTTTCCTTCCCCTCCCCACAACAGACACCCTGTGAGGTAGGTGGGGCTGAGAGAGCTCTTTCCAGAGCTGTCCTTGAGAGAACAGCTCTAACAAAACTATGGCTTGCCCAAGGTCATCCAGCAGCTGCAAGTGGAGGAGTGGGAAATCAAACCCGGTTCTCCCAGATTAGAGTCTGCACACTTAGCCAGTTTGGTGTAGCGGTTATGCTGATAACACTCAGCTGTGTCTGTTAATAGACGGCTGTCCGGATTCGACTCCAGAAGTTTTGGACAAGGCTTTGAGGGTTGTGGCTGGCTGGTTGCAGCAGTGTTGGCTGAAGTTAAATCCATCAAAGACGGAGGAGATTGGATGTAGGAATTCAGCTCCCAGCTCTGGGTGGGGTGCCATTGACTCCAGTGCCAAGAGTAAGGAGCCTAGGAGTGAAACTGGATGCCTCGTTATCAATGGAGGCCCAGGTCACTGCGGCTGCCAAATCGGCCTTTTCCCATCTTTGGCAGGTTCAGCAACAAGCTTCCCTACCTTTCCTCCCGCAACTTGGCTACGGTGATCCACGCAGTGGTCACTTCCAGGTTGGACTATTGTAACTCGATCTATGCGGGGCTACCCTTGTACCTGACCCGGAAGCTGCAGCTAGTGCAAAATGCAGCAGCACACCTGCTGGCTGACGTCTCTGCGGGCACACATTCAGCTGCTGTTACGCCAATCTCACTGGCTGCTGATATAATTCCAGATCCACTTCGGGGTGTTGGTATTAACTTTTAAACCACTACGTGGTCAGGGACAAACATACCTGCGGAACTGCCTCTTCCCATATGTGCCCTGAAGACCCTGCACTCAGTAGATCAACATCTACTGGGTAATCCTTGGCCAAAAGACCATTTTTAGCCCTGGCCCCAACCTGATAGAACAAGCTTCCAGTAGAAATTAGGGCCCTACGAGACTTATTAGAGTTCTGCAGGGCCTGTAAAACAAAGCTGTTTTGCCAGGCTTTTGGTTGAGGCGGTGGATGTCCAACCAGTTTGGCCCCTCCTGCTTAAGATGCCCTTGATCCCGATGGCAGCGAATTTACCACTCTGAGAACTCATACCAATCAGGTTCCATATCCACTCTGATGGAAACAGGCACAGGACACCACAGGTCTCTGGAATGCCATCTTGTGTATTAAAGGGGATTGAGAATGGTTGTTTTTAGAGTTTTAAAAGTTGATCGATCATTGTTAGTAATTTGTATGTTGTGACACTCCCTGAGCCCACTTGCAGGGAGAGCAGGCTAGGAATACAATAAAATAAAAATGAGTCTCCAGTTCACAGAGAATGTTTGAGGTCCCCCCCCCCCACAAGTGAGGTTCTTCTAGGGAAGCATTGTTGGCTTCTAGAGAGCCAGTTTGGTGTAGTGGTTAAGTGCACGGACTCTAATCTGGGAGAGCTGGGTTTGATTCCCCACTCCTCCACTCGCACCTGGCTGGATGACCTTGGGTCAGTCACAAGCTCTGGCACAGCTGTCCTTGAAAAAAAAGAGCAGTTTCTGTCAGAGCTCTCTGAGCCCCACCTACCTCACAGGGTGTCTGTTGTGGAGAGGGGAAGGGAAAGGAGTTTGTAAGCCACTCTGAGACACCTTTGAGTAGTGAAGGGCAGGGTATAAATCCAATCTCCTCCTCCTCTTCTTCTCCTCCTCCTCCTCCTCCTGAGATCTCCAAGTCCAGTTGTTAGTGTGTTCTTATCAGTGCAGAAGGCATATCCATCTACCTCTCTGATTGGCTGTGCAGATTTATAAAAACATTGCTTTGGCAGCTACTTCCACCATAGCACAAGGATCTTCACTGTGTGACTGAAGTTAAGCTGCAGCAGCCATTTTGTGCCAGCTCCCACCACGACGTGTCAGAATCCCAGATGTGCTCGCATGCTCAAAAAGGTTGGGGTCCCCTGCTTTACAGTGCAGCAAGTGAAGAACAGGTCCCTGAACCCAAGTATTTTACATTCAGAATCCAGATTGGGAGACTGTTGCAATGGCAGCGGAAGGGTAACAAGGTAAGCCAGACTGAATGCATAGACACATCACAGCCTAATGGGACAGCCCATTTGTCGCTTACATGACCCACCAGAGGCTCAGTAAACCCCTTGGGGTTTTGCAGCTGCAAAACTGGGTTGGGGATTGTTGGTCATGGATTGAGAGTTCGTGGGGGGAAAGGGAAATATGACAAGGTGTTTGAAAGTGGAAGAGACAGAGAAAGCAGTCAAAGACCATGTAGATGTTCTGCAAAAGCATTTCAATCAAGCATAGGATTTACAGGGTTGTTGAAATAGTAGGAAGCTGCAGTCTGATCATCTTGGGCTGAATTCATGTTGTTTCCCCAGCTTCTACAGTTGAGTTCTTTTTATTTGAAGACAGGTGCACATTGTTTCATAGGTTTCTTTTTCCTTTTAATTTCATAAAGGGGTGATGATAGCAAGAAATCAGAAGATAAAAAGGAGTCGGATCAGGTAAATTATTCACCAGAATGTTTTGCAGTTCCTAGCTTTGTTTCCTTTAAAACTCGATTTTAAAATAGCGAGTACCCTCAGACCATAGGTTGTGTATTGTATCCATCTGGATGAAAAAAAATCTTTTTATTACTGAAACTCTCCAAATGAAGCAATTTCTCATATGTTAGTGGCTGTTCATATTTTTTGATATATAAGAAAGCAATCTTCTTGCACGGTTTTCTGTTATGGGTATATACTGCAGCTTTCAGACCAGATCTGTGATGTATGTTTTATAGGGTACCGTGCAAAACGCCTTGTTCGTAGAAAGTGACTCAGATTCGGAAGAATTCACTAGCAATGAAGCGCTGCTGAAATACTTGGTAGGTGGTTTAAGCTGTGCTGTGGCTTAGCTGGGAAAGATACAATATTTCATGTGTAAGTCAGTGATAGGGAGAGGCCCAGAACTCCACGACCGAGCACATTGTCAGGCCTCAGAAAGATTTCTGCCTTGATACCTTAACTTGTACAGCTGCCTTGTAGTCCGTGTTAGGCTGTACGGACCAATGGTCTGACTTGGTGCAAGAGTAGCTTCATATATTCCTGTGTAAGCACAAGTATTGGAAATGACGAGTCAAAATCCACCATTATTACTGATGGGTGTGGGGGAGTTAGTGATTCATGCAGCACCACTGATGTATGTGGTACTTTACACAGTAGAATAAGCAAAAAGAAGAGGTGTCTGCTCGCGAGTTTACAAGCCAAATTCCAGCCATGGAGGAGCCAACACAGAGGAGGAAGAGAAAGCAAGGGAAACAGTGCATGAATGAGAGAAAATATACCTGCATTGTTACCATTATTGTTCACATACATATGTAACATTTCTGAAAATTCTGAAGTCATGGGGGGAAATGTTTCCTTCCATTGGAGTGTGTGTGTGGAAATTTTGGGTACAATTGAAGTACATACAGCAATTACATTTTTATTATACTAAACTTACTTCACTGCTTCAGCAACATAATTAAAAGTATATATATTTATTATACCCCACCCTCCCCCCAACGCTGGCTCAGGGCAGCTTACATTCGTTAAAACATTGTACATAGTATATAAATAACAATTAAAATCTGGTAAAATCACCATAAAACAGTTGCATCATCTATAACTTAGTAAAGTATAAAATCTAACTGTTTGGCATAGATATGGATTTTAAAATATACATTTCTTAATTTTCTGCAAGCAAAACTCTGGGAATACACCCAGTACTTCCAGACAGAGTTGCAAACTGCTTCACCCTGTGCTCCCTTAGCGTATGTACTGTAGTTTTTGCCATCTGTTGTAAAAGTTGAAAATACAAAGTCTGTAGTAGAGAAAAGCCGGTGTGATATTTGGACAGAAACCATCTCATACAGTCACTATACAACTACTGATGTATTTGCGTATAAAATTAAACTTATTAATACTGAAACCATTGCACTCTTAAATAGTGTTATAATCTGACATGTTACAGCATATTCATTCATTTTCGTACTCCCTTTCCTCGTGGTTCAAGGTGGCTTACAATAATCCTTAAAACATTTTCAGTTAAAACCAAAATAAAATATTATAAGAACATAAGAACAGCCCTGCTGGATCAGAGCAATAGTCCATCTAGTCCAGCATCCTGTCTCACACAGAGGCCAACCACTTCCTCTGGAGGGCCAACAAGCAGGGCATAGAGGCCAAGACCTTCCCCTGGTGTTGCCTCCTGGCTCTGGGATTCAGAGGCTTAGTGCCTCTGAACGTGGAGGTTCCCCTCAGTAACTATGGCCAGTAGCCACTGATAGACCTCCATGACTCTATCTAATCTCATTTTAGAGCTGTTTATTCCTGTGGCCATCATTACATCCTCTGGCACTACATTCCACATTTAAATCACTCTCTGTATAAAGTAGTATTTCCTTTTGGCTATTCTTATGGACAAAATGAGTCACATTTAAGCAGAAATTTGTCCATGACAACATTATCTATGTCTATAGTATGCATAGGAATACCTAATGAATTATCCTATATAAAAATCTTCATAGCACACTGTGACACCCCCTTAATTGGGGAGGTCTGGTTTTACTTTAAAAGTGTTCCTTTTATTTTATTTTACTGGGTATTCCGGCTGCCACCAGGAAATTTAAGGCTTTCCAAACCTTTATAATACAATATATCTATCACTGGGTAGGTAAGTCGAGGGTTTAGGCGTTCACGAGGGTCTATGTGTTTCCTGGGAAGAATTTCTTTCAGAACTGGTATCTTAAAAGTAGATTTATTGATATTTCACACACTTTTCTCTCCCACTGTCAGGGATCTGGGCATGTAACTTTGTAACACTTTTTTCCCTTTAGGCCATATACGGTTACTGTTTCTTTATACTTCAACTTTTCATAACACACACAAGACTTCTCTCTCTCAGACCTTAAAACGAACAAACTGCTGAACTCTTTTACTACACAGAACCAAATTATCCCACACAGGGATGTGTCTCCTTCTCTCAGAGACAGAACTTAACTGACTCCCCAACTGTCTTTTTCAACTGTCCCCACTCTGTCACTCTTGACAGACATAAATATCATCCACACAGCATCACTTCCAAAACCCCTCCCCCTTTCTTTCACTCACCAATCACACTAGCCTATCACACAGTCCTACAACCAAACTTTTAAAGACACACACACACAGTTAAACATGAAATCATTACACACACATTTTGAGTGCGTCTGAAACAGCCTTTCACTCCTAAGAGAGAAAGTGATTCACAGTAGCAGTGTGCAAATTTTTTTCCCCTCATTTTTCGATTTGGGTCTATTGGACCCAAAAACCTTTGGGATTCCTGAAAAAAAAATGGAATCCTGATACCGGTAAAGTTTTCCCATCTGGAATTTTTCGGAAATCCTGAATGTTTTCGGGTCCAATAGACCTGAACCGAATAATACAGACGGGGGAAAAGCAGCAACAAAGCCACAAAAAAACAACTGAGAGGCGGCTCAGCTGGGGCTCTTTTTGGCGGTCTTTGTAAACCAGACTGCACAAAAGAGCTTGCAAAGGATCCAATCCTGTGGCGAGAACTCTCCTCGCAGGCTCAGCTGGGGCTCTGCTGGGCGGCCTGGTTTAAACTGGACTGCCCAACAGAGCCCGCAAAGCTGCTGGTCCTCAGTCTGTTGCCCCCATGATAGCCGCGCTCTAGGCGAGAGACTAGCTCGCCTAGTGAGCGAGCTGGCCCTGGGTATGCCTGTGGGTGAGCTAGTCCAACATTGCAAACACGGTTGTAAACAAATATGCCAGCAGAGATTTGCAACGCCAGGATGCTCATGCCTTTGATCAAGAACTATTTAAATTGGTGTACTTAACGGTCAGGCTAGCTTAGTCTGTTTTTATGTCACTGCGCTAGTCTGAGTATTTTGCCTGCTTAAATACCTTCTGAACATTTACCTTTCTGAACTCCCAACATGCCAATGAAAAGCTGGATTTCTTTTTTTGGTTTTATCTGTTATTAAAATCTTTGCCCCTCTTTCCAGAAAAGCTTTGAAATAGTGGATGAAGATGATGCGGCATTTATACTGAAGATTACTCAGAAATTTACGGATGCACTGATCTTGTATCGTGAGAAAGCTTCAGAAAGAAAAGTAATTTCCTCTTCGTATTTCTACCATTTTTAGAGCTGTAATTTAGGCATGGCTATTAAAATGCTACACTGTTTTGTAGGTGAGATGAGAGCAAATGTTTCCTACTACACAAAAGTTAAATTATCCGGTACAGTAGGATTTACTGCTTGAGTCTTGGCTCTCTCCAGTGTCAAAACTGTACATTCCCAATCATTTATTTATTTAAATTTGTTTCCCCACCCTGCCATGGCAGGTTCAGGGCGGCTCATATAATAAAAGCAATAAACATACATCTAAAAACATCCTTCAAACAATTCAATTAGACAGTTCATTAAAACCAACTTACAATATATTAAGGTCCTAGCAATTGACTTGAATCTGCTATTATAGCAGTTTTTACAATAGGAATACCCAAGTATGGGACCTGTGTCCGTCCGTCCCCATATCCCACTCCTCCTCACACTGCTTCCTCTTTCTCTCCCCTAGCAGCCCCATAACCTCTTCCCTTTCCTGATTACTTTTCTTCCACCCCACCCAGCTTACCTACCTTGTTTCTGAAAATTGGGGTTTGACATTAGATACAGTGGTAAAGGCATGAAAGAGATCGAAGCAGTAAAGAGAATCAATTATTTTTAGGAACCTGAAACCAGAGAGGAACTTAAGGCGCTAAAAATATAGGACAATGAGGGAAGGACAGAAACTGCAACTTCCCTGTTGTCTCTGCTTCTTTTTTAATGTTGGGCACCTGACTGCATGTAAAGATGTGTAAACTACAGATGCATATAGAGGCGGTTCGCGTATCTAGCATCAGGGAATGTGGTGTGAATTCGTCATCTTTACCATCTGGAACATGAAAAGAGGAAGCATGAGTCTTTAGCAATTCTTACCCTATGTGCTTCCTATAGACCTTGAAATGTTCAGAGATTGTTTGGTGTAGTGATTAAGGGTGCAGACTCTAATCTGGGAGAACCGGGTTTGATTCCCCACTCCTCCACTTGCAGCTGCTGGATGACCTTGGGCAAGCCATAGTTCTGTCAGAGCTGTTCTCTCAAGGACAGATCTGGAAAGAGCTCTCTCAGCCCCATGAACTCTCTCAGCCCCGCCTACCTCACAGGGTGTCTGTTGTGGGGAGGGGAAGGGAAAGGAGTTTGTAAGCCACTCTGAGACTCCGAATGAAGGGCAGGGTATAAATCCTCCTCCTCCTCCTCCTCATCCTCCTCCTCCTCCTCCTCCTCCTCCTCCGCC
>NW_015159746.1:550097-554594 GCF_001447785.1 Gekko japonicus
ATTATCAATCTAAGCTTAGACACATTTAGCCAACGGAAAAAAGCAGAAAAATGGAAAGGATGAGAAATACGTTTTGAGTTCTTTTCTACTTGCCACTAGGTCACCCAAGAGGCGATAAAGGAAAAGCCTGTTCTAGGATGGGATCTCGAATTTTCCAGCCCGCGAGCACCTTTGAAATTCTGATGCTGGGTGGTGGGCGCAAATACAAAATGGTGGCAACAGGAGGTGGAGCTTAACCACAGAATGTCCAGGGGTGAGGTTATTGTCAGACTCCTGGACAAAGTTACTCTCAACAACACTCTCTAGCAGGGCTTTTTTTTTGGTAGAAAAAGCCCAGCAGGAACTCATTAGCATAATAAGCCACACCCAACAACAGAACCTCATTAGCATATTAGGCCACACCCCTGACAGCACAGCTCATTAGTATATTAGGCCACACCCCCACGCCTGCCCTTGGCTTGCCTGGGCACCCCGCAGCTGCGGGGAACCCGGGCAAGCCCCCCCTTGAAGTCAAGCCGGCCCTTGGACAGGCTGGGGAAGGCACGGGGAGGCATTTAAATGCCGGGGGGTCGCTCTCCAGGCCTTCCCTCTGTAGCCTCGCACACAGGAGGGTTTGGCTGTAGTGGGCGTGGCCAACTGAAGCCAGCCAGAACTCTGTTCCTTTGCGTTCCTGCCCAAAAATAGCCCTGCTCTCTGGCAGTGATTTGTTTATTGAAAAATAAAGATGTTCTAGGCCAGATCAGTACCGTGTCAGAACTGAGGTTCTGGCAGGAGAATCCAAAGATATAGACAGTTCAAATGAGCCCCCCCCCAATCAGTTACATCCAATCACACTTCTCAAACGTCCCACCTAGCTTTCGCGGAGTCTCCACCCCTACCTGTGGATATATGGCTTCTTATCTATGATAGCAAAGCAGGCACAGGGTCATCCCTGTACTAGGGAGGTATCTTAGGAAGAGTTACATTGCCTCTAACACAGAGCTGTTCACACACTCAACCCACTCATACCCCTCCCTCAGGAATTTCCCTCCCCCAAAACATGGCAAACTAGAGACTGAGTTTGACAGTTACGGACCATTCTAATAGGAAGTCTTTAGCATTTCAGGCTGAATTCCTGTTTAGCAGGATGCCTTTTAAGATGACTATATTGTTCAAAAATGTTTTCTTGCATTCCGACCGCTTAAATTCAGCCATGCTATAAATAATCTGAAGAAGTGTACATCCACACAAAAGTTTATTCCTTGAATAAAACTTGGCTGGTCTTAAAGGTACCACTTTTGTTTTATGCATTCCTCAAAGATAGTTGCTCCTCCCCCAGGCGCTGCTGTAGTTCTGATTCATGAAAACCGGACTTAATTAAGGCACGATCCTTTTCAAGTCTCTCTTCTCTTTTTCAGAGCTTGATTTTTCGCAATGGGAGCTTCCAGATGAACAGTCCTTTGAAAACATGGAAACAAATTCCAGTGTTCAGTTACCAGCTAAGCGAAAAGCATCAGAGTTGCACACGGACCCGTCAAAAGACAGGGTTAAAGCTAGTAAACATGGTTTTTTTGTGCCCACGTTTAAAGAAATACCTAACGACCCAGACTTCTGTGCCACTGAAGGGCCAGCTGAGCCCCAAGGTCCATGTGCCCCCTCTTGTGATGATGGACCTCTGGATGCAGGCCGAGGCCCGAATGCTGCCTCTCGTGTTCCTCAAGGGCAGGAGGCTGCCAGAGTGCGAGATGCCACCCCTTCCGTCCCACGTGCCCCCTCTCATGATGACGGACGTCTGGATGCAGGCCGAGGCCCGAATGCTGCCCCTCGTGTTCCCCAAGGGCAGGAGGCTGCCAGAGCGCGAGATGCCACCCCTTCCGTCCCACGTGCCCCCTCTCGTGATGACGGACGTCTGGATGCAGGCCGAGGCCCGAATGCTGCCTCTCGTGTTCCCCAAGGGCAGGAGGCTGCCAGAGCGCGAGATGCCACCCGTTCCGGCCCACGTGCCCCCTCTCGTGATGACGGACGTCCAGATGCAGGCCGAGGCCAGAAGGCTGCCTCTCGTGTCCCCCGAGGGCGAGGGGCTGCCAGAGCACGAGATGCCACCCGTTCCGGCCCACGTGCCCCCTCTCGTGATGACGGACGTCTGGATGCAGGCCGAGGCCAGAAGGCTGCCTTTCGTGTCCCCCGAGGACGAGGGGCTGCCAGAGCACGAAATGCCACCCCTTCCGGCCCACATGCCTCCTCTCGTGATGACAGACGTCTGGATGCAGGCCGAGGCCGGCATGCTGCCTCTCGTGTTCCCCGAGGGCGAGGGGCTGGCAGAGCGCGAGATGCCACCTCTTCCGTCTCTCGAGGGCAATATATCCCACCTTCATTTCGTAATCGGCCTGGCATACCTCCTTCGCTGCCATCACAGTCTCAAAATAATGTCATTGGAAGATTTTTCAGCAGTATAAGAAATATGGAAGTGGATGAAGTTGCGGACACTTTGCAGAAGATAACCGAGACCAACCCAGCGTTCAGCGGTAAACTGGTTTCCTGCATTCATTCTTTTTGTTGGGCTAGCGGGGGGGTGGTGTTGTAGGAGTTAACAGCCGAATTTTTTGATTTTACTGACATTAAGTAGGTTGAGTCTGATCTGATTTTAAGGAATAAGGAAAAGGGAAGGCCTGAGAGGAAGGGGAGCCGCCGCAGCTTTCTCCTCCTCTTGGTCACTGCTGCTGCTGGGTCTGCTTCTTTCCCTGGCAGTGGAGGGGGAAGGAAGGAGAAAACAGTGGCCTCCGTGGGCCGGGGGGGAGCCTGGCGAGGAAGGCAGGCACTGCAGATCGTTGCTTGGCCGACCCAGCTTCCTCCATTTACTTTCACCCGCCGCAGCAGCACCATCATCCATTACCCTGCCAACCGCCACCACTTGCATGTCCCCTCTTGCTGCCCGCCTGCCACTTTCCCCTCCGTGGCCACTCCCATTACACCACCACCGGCAGCCATTATCCCAGACCGTCCCATCGCTTTCCTTGATGTTACCTACGTGAGCACAGAAGACGTTCTTCTGCTTACGGAAGAGGGGGACCTCTCCAACGTCCGATGGCCTGTACCAATATTTCAGCTTCCATTTAACATGCATCCCCACCACAATTTTGTTTAAACTTTTGGGGTTTTCCTGTCGACCCGGGTGCTCTCCTAGATCCACGGGAAAACATCGCTTGTCTGTACCTGGCCCCACTCCGGGGTTTTCTACCTGCATGGGAGCTATTTCCAGAATTAGATAGCTGGTACTCAGTATCGATCCTCTTAAATGGGGTTTTGTAATTGGCTTCAAACCCAGGTTATTTTTTAACGGTGGCTGTCCGTTATCAGCCCTGACTTGGATAATCCAGGCTAGCTCAGTCTCATCAGATCTCGGGAAGCTAAGGATGGTCAGTCCTGGCTCGTACTCGGATGGGAGACCACCAGGGAAGTCCAAGGGGGCTATGCAGAGGCAGGCAGTGACGTCTCTGAGCCTCTTGCCTTGAAAACTCTACAGGGTCACCCTTATCTTAGGGGTGTGCAAAAAATTTTTTTGGCAAAATTCAGATTCAGCATTATTGGACCTGAATTTTTCCAGGATTCCCGAAAAAACCCGAATATCTATACCGATAAGCATAGATATCTGAACATTTTTGGGATTCCCGAAAAATTCGGGTCCATTATATCCAATGGGCCCATTGAAGTAAATGGCAAAAATCCTCTGGAAAGTTTGCAGGGGGCTGGGGGGGGGTTGAGGTAGAGGCTCCAAATTTGAGAAGTTTTGAGTTTTGAGAAGATTGGACCAGGGGGTCCAATTCCAGGGGCATCCAAAGAGGGTGCCCCCAGTTCTACATTGTTTCCTATGGGAAATTGGGGTGGGGAAAAGGCAGGCAGATCTCCCTGTAAGAAACTAAGTGAGGTGTGTGGTGGTGTTTGCCAGGCCCAGCAGCAGAACCAGAGCAATCTGCCTCCCCCCCCCCCTCACAACCTGTGCCAATGTGCCAGGCAGTGCCCCAAACCCCAAAACCAACAGAACTTAGTTCAAATCAGATAATCTCTCTCTCTGCAGCAGCAGCCTAGGGAGCATGTTTGCATTGCCAGCCATGCCCAGCAGCAGAACCAGAGCAATCTGCCCCCCCCCCCAACCTGTGCCAATGTGCCAGGCAGTGCCTGCGCAAGTGAGCAATCAGCTAGGGGTGTGCAATTCCCCACTCAGCACATTAAGAGAGGCAAAAGGAGGCCAGAGGAATCCAAATGGGCCCAAATCAGGGTGGTTGCCAACTCTCCAGGGGGCGCCCAAAGATCGAGATACCCACTTTCCCGGGTTGGGGAATCATCCAGAGGGCTCTCACTGTCCCTCTAGGAAGGTGGTGTGAATCCAGTGAGTGGTGGCAGCAACTAAGGAAGGAAAATAGCCCCACCCCCACCAGACAGGGGCAGGCGAAAACATCCCGAGCCACAGAACGGCTAGCTGCTCAGTCTCCCAGGGCTGAGGGTGGGTCCCCGTTCCCT
>NW_015159746.1:555433-558736 GCF_001447785.1 Gekko japonicus
TGAACCGGCATTTCTCAAGGATATGCCGGAACTCATGAGCCCCAGCGTCCAGATTGGGATCCCTCGCGGGACCCAACCCCAGAGCATCCTTAACCACGAGGTGGGTTAGGGTTAGCGCAGCACAGGGAATGCGCTTGATGCCCAGCTGCTCTGCCACTGCCCTAAAGTTTGAGCCGCCATCGGTCACCAGGAAGCCCACGGTGACGCCCCTGCCTACCCACTCGTCGAACTGACTACTGATGGCGGCCAGAATGTTGTCCACCGTGTGCGACCCATCGAGTCTCCCGATGTGAAGCAGGGCCTTGCAGTAGCCAGCCCGGCAGCCCTGACCCTGCCTGTCGCTAGGTTGCCCTCCCCCACCCAAAACCTCGCTCGGTTGCCACCAGTGCGCAGTAACTGAGAGGTACGAGTTATGCGCCTTACAGGAGGTCCAGATGTCGGATATGAAGTGCACATATCTCCCACAAGTGTGGGACAAGTGTGCCTTCACGTGTTCCCTGGCAGCCCTGAAAAATGAGGGCATCACGGTCCTGCTCATCGTGGTGCGAGCAGGGGGCGTGTACCAGGGGAAGGCATACTGGAGTAACCTGCGGAAACCGATGTCTTCCACTGCTGAAGGTGTGGCTTCATGACTTCCCAGCCAAGGAAGCAGCCTCTGTCTTCTCCTGTCAGCTTACCCATCCGTCTCTGATGTGCCAAGACTTCTTTGTCAACCTGCGGGATAGACCAACAACACCACAACAAGAAGCCCTGCCCACTAATGCCTCAGAAAGTGAGATGGAGGGGGCTATCTGTCCAGTGAACCTCCTTATCTCGCAGCAGTACACCAACACCAGCCATCACTGCCTGCCTCAGTGGAGGAGGCTTAGCCTAGGTGTGTCTCCCAATGTGAAGCAGGCGGCCCTGACCCTGCCTGTCACTAGGTTGCCCTCACCCAAAACCTCGCTCGGTTGCCACCAGTGCGCAGTCACTGAGATGTACGAGTGATGCGCCTTACAGGAGGTCCATATGTCGGACGTGAAGTGCACATATCTCCCACAAGCGTGGGACAAGTGTGCCTTCACATGGTCCCTGGCAGCCCTGAACAATGAGGGCATCACGGTCCTGCTCATCGTGGTGTGAGGTACTCTAGTGCCGACATCGCCAAACATCTCTGTCAGAGATGTTTGGCGTCCCTGCCCCGTCCCTACCGCGGAACGTGCAAGGGGAGCGCTGGAGGTGGTCGGACGACTCACCTCCTGGCTGGCTGGTGGTGGCCACCTGGGCACCCCAGCAGCAGCTTGTCTCTCCTCCTGAAGAAGCACTGCCTGGTGGTGCTTCTTCAGATGGTTCCGCAGCCCAGAGGTCGAGAGATGGGCGATGTCCTTCCCTCGACTTACCTGGGCCCTACACAGCTGGCACTGTGCAAAACGGGGATTCTCTGAGACAACCTGGAAGTGGTTCCAGACTCCAGAGGTGAAGGGGCACCCACACTGACCAGCGGCCATGGGCTTCCCCAGAGCCTCCTCCTGTGAGGGTCTCAGGCCAGACACATCGTGTCCTGGAGGGGGGGGCAGGAAGAGAAAACTGAGCAGGGGGAAGGGGTTGAGATGGCAGGTGCTTGGGGCGCACCATCTCTTCCTCTTCCTCCTGTCCCAGCCTCCTCTCCTTCTGCCCCCCACAGGAGGCCTTGAGGCACCAGATGAGTGGGCAGGTCACCGAGCTCCTCCTCCAGTTCCTCTAGAGCCCTCTTAGTCCTTGGAGTGAGCCCTGAGAACAGAGTGTCCCCAAAGCTCAACCCCCATGGACAGCCCTTGCTGTCCCTCCTCCTGCCGCTGAGTCCCAACGGCTGGAGGAGGGACTGCCTGAACAGCAGACCCCTGCCCAGTGCCAGCATCACCTGCAAACACCTCTGCTGGGACCACCCCAGAAGCATCCTTAAACATGGTGAAGAGAGACACACGTGGTATCTTCACGCCAGCACTACCCTGGCCAGAGGTCGGAGTGGTGCCAGGATGCTCAGTTGTGGTCCTGTGCTTAGGTGCGGGGAGAGCCACAGCTTCCCCCTTCCCCCTCCCTTCCGCCCCTCTAGTCTTCTCCTTTGCCTTACCCCCAGGGCCTCTCTGCGTTTCCCTCCTGTCGCTCATGGTACCCCTGGCCAAACTCAGGCTAACTTGTGGGGAGGGTATTAGGCACCTAACTTACCTGCACTATCACCTGACCCTAAAACAACCTCACACACCTTTTTATAAACCCTCCCACCAAAAAACCTTTTTTCTTTCTTTCAGTAGACCCTAACCTAGCCTTGCTTCACTTTTTTGGGGGGTTTGGTTTTTTATTACTAGTGAATTTCTACACTGGCCCTGACTATGGTTTACAGACTGTCCTTGAGATGGCTTGTTTAAACCTTTTTAAAAGTTTTTGGGTTTTGAACTACTACTATCTAGATTCTACTGGAACCACCTGATTCCCTTGTGGAATCAGGAAAAGCTCTCTAATTGAAAAACGATCTAAAGGGGGGGGGGAAGTGCCTGGCTTCACCAAAGGTCAGTCAGAGCACAAACAGCACAGCTGAGCTCACTACCTTTGAAATAATTAAACGCTACTTAAACCTTTCTTTTATGTGAAGACAAACCTGCCTCTGTTCTCCTACCACTGGCCTAGTTAAAGATAAAACAGCTAAAGCCCTGTACTATTTATAATATTTGTTAAAGATAAACCTGTATCCTTTTTTAAAAAGCCTATTTAACACACCACACCGCTAAATCAGAAGCACACACAGAGAGCACTCAGCACACCCCTACGCCTAAGAAAGCTTAAACAAAACTTGCTAAAAGGCAGAACAGGAAAGGCAACAGTCTACCTAGCCTCCCCAAGCAGAACCCTAACCCCCGCCAAAAAAACCCAGGAGGCCTGGCCCAGAAAGACCTTAAAAACCTTAACTACAAAAGGAACTCACACAGAGACACAACACAGCAAGAACCAAAGGCACACCAGAAAGACCTAGGCCCCAAGCAACCCCCCCACAAAAAAAAAACACCAAGAAAGAAGACCAAGGCAAAAAACAACAACACACAGACAGACCTTAAAAACCTTAACTGCGAAAAGGAACTCAAGAGACCCAACAGGAACCAAAAGCACACCAACAGAGAAGCAGAACCCCCTCCCCCCCCAAAAAAACTCCAGAAGTCCTGAAAAAATGCAACACAAAACTTAACCAAAATAAACTGGGGAAAGCAACAGAGAAGAACAACAACAAAACTGAGTCAAACTCAACCAAAAACAGAAGCCTAGACCCCAGGAAGGAGGCCTACCCCCCCCCCC
>NW_015159746.1:558847-569481 GCF_001447785.1 Gekko japonicus
AGGCCTAAACCACCAAAACAAAGATGATTTTTTAAAGAAGTGCCCTAATATTTTTCAAACCAGGCCAGGAAAAGGGGTTCAAGGGAGCAGCAGCACTGCAGCAGGGGCAGCAGAAATTGCCAACCGGTCCAAGCCAATCTCTCTCTCTCGTCACCAACAGCAGCAGGAACCATAACAGCAATGGAGTCAGCTAGGGAGACTGGCTCCTTTTATGCTCTCTGGCCATACACAGAAGATTTCGAAAAGGAACACCTTCTGTGATTGGCCAGAGAGCAGATGCCAAAACCCTAATGACCACTAGTGCTCCTTCCCTGGGAAAAGAGCAAGCTAGTGGCAGCAGCAACAGTCTTGCAAAAAAGTTCCAAAGTCTAGTTCCCTCTCCCCCCCCTCCGGAAAACAGGAGCACAGGGCGGGAAAGAGGGGGAAACGGTGGGAAAACGGGGTTTCCCTGCTGCCCTTCAAAGTTTAAAGCCCCCGAATGCCGTTTTTCGGCAATGCCGAAAAAAGCAGAAATCCCCCACCCCGAATATCCGAAAAGGCTTGTACTCGTCATTTCGGAATCCCAAAGGCCGAAAAATCCCGAAATGCACACCCCTAGTCACCCTAAGCCAGCTACACCTTGATGGCAGCTCCCACCACGAACACCTTTTATTATATTTCATTTTTGCTTTTCTTACAAGAAGTTTTGTCCTGCATGGTTCATGGCCGCGTCATCATAAACTTCAGAATGGATGGTGGAAAAGTGGGGAAGGGAACACTTGGTCCCATACCCCATCCAGTGTTCCCTCTGAGCTGAGTTAGTGTGAGCTAGCTCACAGTTCTTTAGCCTCCGGCTCACACATTTTTGTCTTAGCTCAGGAAGGAGGGCTCCAGAGCAAACTGATTTTATTCAGTAGCCAAGTTGCTTGCTCAGAACTTTAATGCCAGTAGCTCACAAAGTAGAATTTTTGCTGACGAGACTCCACAGCTTAGAGGGTGCATTGGAAAGGGGCCATTTATAGCCTACAAACTTTGTAGACATAAAACCCTGTATTTCCAATTACTGCTAAAAACATACTTCCAGGTGGGCGGCCGTGTTGGTCTGAAGCAGCAGAACCAAGTTTGAGTCCAGTGGTACCTTTAAGACCAACAAAGTTTTAGTCAAGTGTGCGCGCACACTTCCTCAGATACAGTGAAATGGAATTTACCAGTCCATACATATAGGCAGATATTGAGCAATAAATTAGCTAATTTATTGCTAATTTACTGTATGCTAATTTACTGCTCAACCACTGCCTATATGTATGGACTCGTAAGTTCCATTTCACTGTATCTGAGGAAGTGTGTGTGCACACAAAAGCTCAAGCTCATACCTTGAATAAAACTTCATTAGTCTCAAAGGTGCCCCTGGACTCTTATCTTTGTTCTGCTGCTAAAAACACAGAAATGCTGGGTGGGTGAATTCAGTGGTTGTGTGACAGTGAGGGGTCTTGGTTCCTATAGATGGTGGTTTTGGGGTTGAGCCAAGGGGAGGTTTTACGAGCAGCCTTGAGCCGGCCTTGAGGAACCCGAGGGGTCGTCTCCTACAGCAGGTCCAAGCCGACCAATCAGCTTCTCTCGGGCTGGCGGGGTGTGTGTGTTTGTGTGTGGAGTTCCCGGTAGACCTGGAGTCCAGAGGCTTCCCTCTGGTCTGACCCATTCCTAATCTAGGCAGACTGCTGCTGGGGCCTCACCCTTAGTCAGTTCTGACTTTGGCTTGAAGACGGGCAGTGGCGGGTTCTTCCACGGTGGCCTCTTCCACTTGGTGGCTCCCTCCTGTGGCAGCGAGGCTCCAGTGCGGGAGGGCTGGGCGTTCCCCTCCACTGCTCTTTGGCAGTGTTCCCTTGTTGGCACCATCTTTCCATCAGAGGCTCTCTGGGCGGCAGGGAGGCTGCAGCGGCAGCAGTGTCTTTCCCAGCGGCTTCTTCCAGCAGCGGCTTCCTCTGTCAGTGGCGAGGCGGCAAGGCCTGAACAGCCTTTGAGATATTTAGTGCATTTCGTGGTCAAGGATTGTGCTCCCTCCTCACAGGTCATGCATCCCCGGGACGATTTCCTTTTTGCAGGCCCGCCGGGGATGCCCACTTGCGCCTCGCGCTTGGCTGCCTTTCAAGCCTCAGCTGCTGAGCTTGGGGATTCCTTTAGCTCAGAGCAAGATGGAAGGCCTCTCCACCCAGCCGGGACGTCTAAGAATCCTACTGGATTCGGCCCAGGGCACCTCTGGCTTGCCAGATGACAAGCTGGTAGCCCCGTGGGCTCTCTCATCCCAGGTTATCACCAGCAAGGAATGTTCACGGAGGGGAGTTCAGGCGTTTCTTGGGCACCTGGCTCTCACCCGCAGGATTGTGCTGCCAGGGCAGGCCTTCTAGGCGCCTTGCTTTCCTGAGCTTCCTCTGGGGTTTCATCTCAGCGGCATCGTATGAGAATGACTGTGGGTATGAAGCCGAAAAGAGCAAGAGTCCAGTAGGACCTTAAAGACTAGCAGAATCTGTGGCAGGGGATGAGCTGTCGTGAGTCCCTGCTCACCTCTTCAGATGTGAAGGCAGGCCTTCAGGTCTGGCTCTGCTTCTTGTCAAACTTTAACGGGGTTTCCACCTGGCAGTCACCCCGGGGACTGGGCAATTCCTTGCTGGTTGACACCGACACACGTTGAGCTTTCGCATTTACCTTGCGGGTCATTGGTGCACCCAGCGTTGGCTGTCCCATTGTGCTTGGTCCAGCACACTGAAGGACCTCACCTTTCTGTAGTCCCCCCCCCCCCGATTCTTGTGGCAGTGATTGTTTGTTTTGTCAAGAAGAGGTGGGTTCTGTTTTGATGTGACAGCCAGACCGTGGGCAGAGCAATTAACCACCAGTTGTCACGCTTAGAGTGGGTCGCGTGGCTGGTGCAGAGGTTTGTTTTGGTCCGCCTTGCTGCTAACGTCTCAGCCTGGCATAGGCACCGGTAACGACATCGCAGGCCCCTTGTCTTGGTTTCAGGAGAAGAGGTTCCGGGCGCTGGCCCCAGTTGTGAACCGCTGCCTGGAACCCTTCCCAGAGGAGCTGTGGACATGTGGCAGCGAGTGATCGTCCCGGGGGGGGGGGGTATTTGAGCATCGCACTCTCCGCTTTTGGTGGTCCTGTTTGCGGGCCCGGGCAGCATTTTTTGCCTTTTCAGCACCAGAAGAGGGGGTGGCACCTGGCCAGCACCTGGTCCTGCGTTACCTTGCGTCCCTGAGAGAGCAGGGCCTTGCATCGAGAGCCACAGGCGTCCACCTTTTGGCGATCTTGATTTACAGCAAGGCCTCCGGGTTTTCCGACCCGTGATTCTTTTGTTGCGCAGTGGGGCTACCGAGACTGGAAGAGGACCTCTGCCACAGGGGCTGGATGCCCGTCACCATACAGGTGCTCAGAGAGGGCTCCCGCAGCAGCTCCCCTCTGTTTGCTGGCTGGAGCTCACGGCCACCCTCTTCTGTGCAGCATTTACGTTGGCCTTTCTCGGGCCTTCCGCAGCAGCGAATCGCACTCGGCTTCATGCCATGACTGCTCCAGGCAGGCTCTTGGGCTGCAGGACGTCTCCGTACAGGGTTCCAAGCTCCGCTTCGCACGGTGCAGGTCCAAAACAGACCAGCGGGGTGGGGGGGGGAGGCCCAGATTTTCTGTCAGCCTTGCCCCATCCACTGCGCCACTGAGCCACGTTGCCATTAGGCCCCTTGATCCTCATCCTTCCTTCATCCAGGTGGACGGGGTTTTCCTTACGAGGTTCCCGTTGGCTGGCATCATGCAGGAGGACATCGTTGCACTGGGCCTCCACCCAGGAGATTATGGGGTGCATCCTTTCTGCACTGGTGCTGCCACAGCGCCTGCGGACACGGGGCTTCCAAAATACAGGCCATCGGGCGTTGGAGGTCCTCCTCTTACAAGACCTACCTCCGTCCCCACCTCGGGCAGATCTCTAACATCTTGTTTTTTCAGCCCCCGTAGGGCCACGCAAGGCAGTGTGGATCATTGGCCATAGTATCGTTTACTCGGCTGGGGTCTACGCAGCTTCCTCCGGGTGGGGGACCGCCTTGGGACTTGAGGATCGTCTGCAGGTCACATGGATGGGAAACCGAGGGATGAAGTGGGACGATCTCCTGCCGGCCGTCTCCCTCCAGGTCTCCCTCCAGGGTTCTCCGGATGCCCTCGTCATCCAGCTGGGCGAGAACGATCTCCTAGAACGAAAAGGGGTTGATCTCAACATTGCCATTGCTGCGGACTTGCACACTCTCGTCTCCAGACTCCCGAACACGCGGTTCTTCTGGTCAGACCTGCTGGAGCGCCGCGAATGGCCTGCGGCTACCACGGCGGAAAAGGGGGACCTTGTCAGGAGAAATGTTACCGCCGCGGCAGGGCGGCTCATCGAAGCGACTGGTGGCGTCGTCATACGGCACCCGGACATTAACTTCAAGCAAACGGCCCTCTTTAGGTCCGACGGCATTAACCTCTCGGAATGGGGGATGGACATCTGGCTCCATAGCATTCGCTACGGGCTGCTTTGTTGGCTGCAGTCTTAGGCGCTCTGGTGGGAGCAGGGCGGCTCCCCCGGCTCTTGCGGCAGGTTGGTCTCGGGCAAGATCCATGGCGGGGGGGGGAGGCTGTGCCTGCGTGCCTAGCTCCCCCATTTTGGGGACCCCCCCCTTAAGGGGTCTTGGGGGCGGAGCCATACAGCAGCAGGCCCAGCTTGGAGGCCGTCGGCTGCCTCTCACCTTGCGCCCATGTGGGCTCCCACGGCTTGCCACTTGTCTGCTCCCCTGGCAGGTGGGCTGGGGGAATGGAGTCCTATTGGGCAGCAGGCAGGTCGCCTGGTACTGGATCCATCCCTGTGCTATACTACTGCTCTTTTAGTTGTACTCAATAAAAGCCGTGGCCTGTTTTTACCCCAGTCATGTCTTCGGTGTTTTTCTTCCCCTTCATTCTTGGTCTCTCCCTGCCCCTAGGACCGCAAACCTTTAAAGTCTCAAAATTGATTGTTGTGTGGTAATCATTTACAAATTGTTTGAAGCAGCGTTTGTTATTGAAAGCTTGGACAGAATATAATTGGGCTCTCCACTTTTCTCTTAATAAAGGAATGGATGTCCAGAACGTGATCAGGATTCTGACTGAGAATGGGACCCTGAAACCAAAGAAAACCACCAGTGCAAGTTGAAGAAAACGGCATTTTGTGTTGGTGCGGCTTTTGTGGTGCACCCTAAGTCAAACTTTTGTCCTTTGGTTTTAGGTTTATCTGGGTTTTTTTGAATAGCAGTGTCCAGTCCAGAATTAAGATGAAAATGAGTACTCTTTGTCCTTCTGATTTACAGTATCTTCCTGTCAATCAGCTGAGGGATCTGTTCTGCCACTCTCGATTGTCCTGGTATAAACTATGCATGGCCCTGCGCTCAGGCAGCTGGGTCGGGCCAACTCAGAAGCCGAGTGAAAGAAGGAAACAGTAAATGGGAGAAGTGCTTGCACGTCCATTATATTATCGAATCCCCAGCAATGCTCGCAGTGCTGCATCCTGACAAACATTCAGGCGAGCGCACAAGAAAACCACCAGCTGCACTGCAGCAGCATTGCGTTGCTGCTAACACTTAACTAATTCTCACCCTGGCCCCAGTCCTAGGGAGTGCAGGGAAGGGTGGACAGCTAGTTGTGCACATTCCGGAGGTGTTTTCTGTAGAAGTTTGTGCATGTTTATGGGAGTGCGTTCAAAACTAATGTTGCGTTTAGACAAAAGTTCAAGTGATACAGACGCATATAAATAAAGTAATATAATACATTCAGGCGAGTAGCTGTGTTGAACTGAAGCAACAGAACAAAATTTTGAATCCAGTGGCACCTTTAAAGACCAACAAAGTTTTATTCTGGGTATAAGCCAGAATAAAATATGAACCCAGAATAAAACTTTGTTGGTTTTAAAGGTGCCACTGGACTCAGACTTTGTAATACGATACAGTTCTTCAAAACAATTATGTTAAGTGTTAGAGCTGCCAAGCCGCGGCCAGGGATCCGTGCGTCTTCACAGGATCCCTGCCGCGGGGGACAGTGATACGCGTTGCACTGCCAAACAGCCCCGTTGCCAGAGCGACGCATAGCGTCACATCCTGGCGACGGCGGTGCAACGCGTATCACTGTCCCCCGCGGCAGGGATCTTGTGAAGACGCACGGATTCCCCGCCGCGGCTTGGCAGCCCTATTAGGCGTACACTGCTACCACACAGATCAGCTTGAATCACTCCAGCCGGTCTCTGTGGGAATTTTCCTGGCTACAGTCTTTGAGTAGGCCTAACATTAAGGGCTTGTCTGCATTCTCATTTTTATTGCTTGTGTGTCTCTATTGCTCTGGGGTCCCCCCCCTTTCCTGCATGTGTTTTGTTCTCTCTAGCGGTCAGTTTGATATTACATTGTACAGACGTACAGCGATGTAATACCAAATAGACCAGTAGAGGGAGCAAAAACACATGTGGAAAAGGAACCCCCCCAAAAAAACAATAATAATGCTCAAGCAAATAAGAATGTGGAGGAGCCCTAAAGTGTTGTGTCTCACACTGTGGAGAGATATGCTGTAGCTGATTAGTTGTGATAGCTGATTAGCTGATTAGTTGTGATAGCAACATATCCTCCGTGATACATGACTCGTGCCAGACGTGTAAGGGTTAAACCAGTTAAAACTTTGTAAATAAGATGTTTGTCTTCTAACCTTGTTAAGTCCCCTCTGAAAGATGTATAGTGAAAATGAAATGTAATTGTAATACTAATTTACACTTCAAGCACACTGAGACTGTCTCAGTTTAAACCATCTATCATGTATTTTTCTGGGGTTGTTTACTTACTGGCTGCGTGTATATGGCCTTTTCACAAAAGCTTAAGGTGTGGCTGACAGCCTTAAAAACTTGTTCATTAAAACAATATGTCTGTCCTGTGTTATTAAGAAAAACACCCACATGGCAAACAGTAACAGAGGGCCAAAGCGCACAGCCCCCCCCCCCCCCCCCCCACAAAAAACAGGAACCCTCGGCTGAGTCTGCAGAAAGACCCCCGTAGAAAAGCACTGCCTTGCAGGCCTTCTGTGAACTGGCAACAGAGTGACCGGGAGGAGTGCGGCTAGCAGGTGTGCCTGGGGGAAGACTGTTGCCCACAGCCGGGGTGGTCTCTTTTCCATTTGCCCTGCTTCCCTTCCTCTGCGGATTAGTCTGTTGTGGACTGGTAGATTTGTTGTATTTCATGGTTTGCTCTTCGTCTTCTTATATCATAAGTCGCTTTGAGTCCACAGTCCGTGGAGAAAAGTGGGTTAAAAGTATTCATATAAATGAGTTCGTAATCGGGTCTTTCAGATGCATGGCCACGAAGGGTTTTAAAGGGTAGGGCCCAATACCGTGAACCTCGAAGCATGCAAGATAATGTATAACGCAGTGATACTCCTTGGCTTGAGAGCTGCACGGGGCTCTTCTGGGCACAGTTTCCCAGGGTGGCAGCTGCCCCACGCGTCGTGAAAGCATTAAGGCCTTTCCCTGGTGGGGCTTGTGCTTGACAGGTGGTCCCCTCCTTGAAACAGCAGCTGCCAGAGGAACACGAGCCTCTCTGACTTGCAGGCCTCATGCCAGGGATGGAAGTAAATGTGGCTGTTCTGGTTGAGGGTCACTGTGAAGGTGGTTGTCTATGAACTGGAGGCTGGCTACCCTCGGCCTGGCAGCACCCTCTGGGTGACTTGAAGCCACATGACTGGCATGACTTGACTAGGCCTGGCTGCTTGCTCCTGTTCACCAGCAGCAGCAGCCCCCCCCCCCCCCCCCCATGACAGCCACTATGATGTATCCGTTAGTGCTTCAGAGCAGGGTCTGCCAGACCCAGGTTCTTGCTGTAGAAGCTGGCTGGGTGATTTCGGACCATACACAGACTTTCAGCCTAACTTACCTCACAGAGTTGTTGTGCAGATCAAAAGGGGGGGGGAGGAGAATAATGTAAGCTGTGGAGAAAGACTGTATTTTTCCTAGGTAGAGGCTGCAGGGAGGGGGGAGGAGATGGAAAGCTGAAGTCAGAGGGGCAGATAAAGGTAGACTGATGGTCGGCTGGGAGGGAGATAGAGTTGCCAACTCCAGGTTGTTAAATTCCTGGAGATGAGGGGTGGAGCCTGGAGAGGGTGGGGCCACAAACAGGTACATTACCATAGACTCCACCCTTGAAACCAGCCATTTCCTCCTGGGTAACAATTGTTGCCAATCTCCAGGTGAGGGCTGAAAATCACTCAAAATTACAACTGCTCTTCAGGTAGCAGAGATCAGTTCCTCTGGAGAAAATGGTGGACTCTGTGTCATTATACTCTGCTGAGGTCACCAAGGCTGGGGCACCCACCCAGAGCCTCTTTCTAGAGGTTATTGTATTTATTTCCGCAACAGGCCTTATTCCTAGTTTTTTTAATAAACATCTGTCATTCTCCCCCTAGTCTTTTCTCCAAACTGAAAAACCCCAGGCCTAACTGCTGCTTATTGGAAATGTGTCCCAGCCCCCTTAATCTGCATGGTTGTTCTCTTCTGCATTTTCCTGAGCTCTACAGTTTAAATCCTACCCCAGCTGTGCAAAAGATCTTGCAGTGTGGTTGCATTGATAATTGGTTTCAATGGAGTGCTCTTGGTTTCAGTTGCCTGTACCATTTATTGCTAAAAAGCAAACCTTGAAATGCAATCTTGACTGCTGGCTTTTACCATGTTTTTAATGTGATATTTGGTATGAATTGAGAAAATAAGAGCCCTGCTGGGTCAGACCAGTCATCCACCAAGTCCAGTATCCTGTTTCACACAGCAGCCAACCAGGGCACAGAAGCTGCGGCCTTCACCTGATCTTACCTCCCAGCACTGGGTTTTGGCTGTTTACAGCCTCTGAGCATGGAGGTTCCTTTTACGCACCGTGGTTGGTAGCCCCTGATGGGCCTCTCCTCTTCCATGAATCTGTTGAGCCCCTTTTAAAAGCCATCTAGGCTCATGGCCATCAACACCTCCGCTGTCAGTGAATCCTACAATTTAATCACTCATTGAGTTAAGATGTATTTCCTTTCAGATATCCTGGGAACAATCGTGTTATAGTTCAGCATTGGACTGGGAAGCCTGGATTTAAATCCCTACACTGCTGCCATTAAGCTCCCTAGGGTAGCTTTTGGCCAGCACCCATTCACTCCCAGCCCGGCCTTCCTTAAAGGGTTGTTGTGGTTGGAGAATGAAACACCAGTGCCCTCTTGAGATCTTCAAAGAGAACATGAAAAAACCCTCTGCGGCAGTTCTGTCAGCAGCCAGTGAGAACCTTTGTGGAGAATCACACTTTTCCTGGTAGCCACGAGATGCGTGACGACTTTTTCCTTGCAGAATGGCTGGCAGACTGCTCTGGCATACGGTTGCCAGCCTCCAGGTGGGACCTGGAGATTTCCTGGAATTTCAAGTGATCTCTGGATGACTGAGATCCCTTTCCCGGAGAAAACGGCTGCTTTGGAAGGGGAACTCTATGGTGGGGTTGCTAACCTCCCGGTGCAGGCTGGAGATCTCCTGGGATTACAACTGATCTCCAGGTGACAGATCAGTTCCAAGAAAATGACTGCTTTGGATTTGGAGTCAATGGCAGTATTAACAATAAGATTTACAAATCGCCCATTCCCTACGATGTAAGGCTCAAGGAGATGTACAACCATTAAAAAGAAGTTAAGAACAAAAACAGCCCCCATCTGGCTTCTCCCCCAAAGTTTCCAGCTATTTCCCAATCCAGAGATGGCAACCCTGTGGCATTGGACTCCACGGGTGTCCCTCCCCTGGCCAAGCTGCGCCCTTTCCAGGCTCCACCTCCAAATCTCCAGGAATTTCTCAAACCAGACGCGAACCTTCTGCAGCCAGCGGGCGCCTCCCCAAACGCCGGTGCCTCGGCGCTTCGCTTCCCGGGCCGAAACGCCAAGTCCAGCTCGACAACGGCGCGTGCGCAGTAGATGCCGTCGCGTTCCTTCCCCTCCGCTCCAGCAGGTGGCGGCAGAGGCGGGGGAAGGGGACAGCGCTCTTTCTCTCCCGCCTCCTTCGCCATGAGGGTAGGGTGGGTGGGGGAGAGGAACCCACCATTCCCGAGCGCAGGTGGAGTCACGCGCTCTACAGGGCGGGGTAGCGACTTCCGGGGGCGGAGGCGTCCAACTCGGAAGGAGTCGTGAGGGGACTGGCCGTTGGGCGCCGCGTGGGTCCGTTTCATGGGCCGGAGCCCGGCGCGCGACGCAGAACCGCAGGTGAGTGCGGGGGGTTGGGGGGGAGGGGAAGAGAGAGGACGCCCCGCGTTCTCATTGGCTCCCGCCCGCCTCACCCCCCCCTCCGCGCGGTTGTTCCCTGAGGCGCCGCCCACTCTCCGTCGGACCCTGGAGCCCGCGCGGGTCAAAGCGCGAGGGGCCCGGATTGGCGCTCTCTTCCCGCCCTTTTGGGAAGCAGCCCTTTCCGCTCCCCGCCTCGTTGGGCGCGCGGCTCGCCTGGCCGGACTCGGTGAGGTGGCCGCAGCCTGAGGCGGTTGGCGGGTCTGTCTTCGCCTCCCAACGGCTGTGGGCGGCGTGGGAGGCGGCCGGAGTTCCACGCGCCCTGTGTGTGTGTGTGTGTGTGTCCTAAAGAG